>NC_134504.1:7749515-7869515 GCF_040206685.1 Ascaphus truei
TTTTGAAACGGCATAGGTTTCTTCCACGAGGACATTGAATTACAAAGTGAGAGAGGGAATCAGAAAGGAAAAATGGCAACAGAAACTCAATATATATATGTATATGTATATTTGTGTGTGTATATATATATATGGGAAAAAGGGGAAAACACAGGCGCAAATTGTTAACTAAACAATTAAAATATGAGCATAGGTAGACTGGAGATAATCTTAGAATCCTTGATTTCTCTGAAATAAAGAGTGGAAAAGAGACAAATTATGATGCAGTATGTTTTTGTATTTGTTACTGCGCAAAAGTAGATCGCTACTTACAAAGTAGCAGAAGTTGAAAGCATATAGGATGTAAAATCCTCTCCGTCCTGCTGCCTGGAGTTGTGGTCTGCTTCCTCCCCACGTGGGACGCCAAGATCCTTCGTGGTAAGCTTCCTCCGTCTGCAGCTGCCTTCCTGAGCTTCCTGGTTCCTCCTCTGGTGCCGCGAGACTGCGGCGATGACGTCACTCAGCCAAGTTTACAACCGAAGCGTCGGGGTTAATGTCCAAGGAGTATGAGTATATTCAGGAGGGAATTATGCTGAATATGAATTAAGGATAGGTGATGCTATAAATATGATCAAAAGCCTCCACCCTTAATAGTAAATAAATAGTAATAAATTATAGTATATTAATATTACTCTTCAGGTGGTGAATTTCCTAATCTTTTTATGGAGTTTTTAGGAGGTCTTAACCCTCAAATCTTGAATATCTCTATTTGAATACAGAATACAGAACTGGGGAGGACTCTTATCACTTTGTTTTATGCTTCGTCAGACTTGTATATGTATATATTTGTATATAAATATATATTCTTTCATCATCTTCAATCCAGTGCTGAATAAAAGCCTTCCAATGATCGCTCAGGTGCTGCCATTGCAAGCTTTTCTTCACCATGTTGCTTGAACAAAGTTTCAGATTGTATCCTCTGTCTCTCTTTTAGTCTTTTAATGGGCCTTGGAGAGAGAGGGAAAGAGAGGGAAAGAGAGGAGGGAGGGAGAGGGAGGGAGAGAGAGGGAGAGAGAGGGAGAGAGAGGGAGAGAGAGGGAGAGGGAGGAAGAGGGAGGGAGGGAGAGGGAGGGAGAGGGAGGGAGAGAGAGGGGAGAGGGAGGGGAGGAAGGAGAAGGGGGAGAAGGAGAGGGGGAGAGGGAGAGAAAGGGAGAGGGGGGGGAGAGGGGGAGAGGGAGGGAGAGGGAGGGAGAGAGAGAGGGAGAGAGAGGGAGAGGGAGGGAGGGAGAGGGAGGGAGAGAGAGGGAGAGAGAGGGAGAGAGAGGGAGAGAGAGGGAGAGGGAGGAAGAGGGAGGGAGGGAGAGGGAGGGAGAGGGAGGGAGAGAGAGGGAGAGGGAGGGAGGGAGAGGGAGGGAGAAGGAGGGAGAGAGAGGGAGAGAGAGGGAGAGAAAGGGAGGGAGAGAGAGGGAGGGAAGGAGAGGGAGGAGAGAGAGGGAGAGAGAGGGAGAGGGAGGGAGAGGGAGAGAGAGAGGGAAGGAGAAGGGGGAGAAGGAGAGGGGGAGAGGAGAGAAAGGGAGAGGGGGGGAGAGGGGGAGAGGGAGGGAGAGGGAGGGAGAGAGAGGGAGAGAGAGGAGAGGGAGGGAGGGAGGGAGAGGAGAGAGGGAAGGAGAGGGGGGAGAGGGAGAGAAAGGGAGAGGGGGGAGAGGGGGGAGAGGGGGAGAGGGGGAGAGATTCCTCTCCCGCTGATTTAATCTGAGTGAGGATTTTTTATCAACCCGACCCTGGATTATTAATCTGTGGGATTGTCAGTGAAGTAAAAATAAAACCCCGAAAAAAGCAGATCGCCTTTTTTCTCGAGACTGATCCCCGGAAATCCGCCGATCAAAGTAACCGGTCGATTCGAGGCGGATCCAAATCCGCAAAAGAAAATTCGCCCCATCTCTAGTATTTAGAAGTATTTGCTGTTGCTTGGTACTGATGCGTTCTTTGTTTTTTTTTTAATATCTATGGCTGTATTTTTGTATTGTGCTAATAAATATTCAGGGATTTTTGAGATGCACCCTAAGTGCCATCAATGTATGAGGTTTTCAGTCCATTCTTTCTGTTAGTCACAACAATTGAATTGTTAGCTCTGCGGATCAGGAACTCTACGGGTCACTTGTCAGCACCACATAAGAAACAAATAAAACAAAATCAAGCTTATGCTGAATATCGTTTTTTGAACTTTACAGACGGCTCCGTTACAAATTACAATATACAGTAGCGTTGGGTTCACAACACAGTTGTCAACAACAAAACACAATTGTTATCAATGGCCATTTGAATAACAACAACAATAATTGTTACCGCAATGATCACCTTAGCAGATCTCAA
Organism: Ascaphus truei; assembly: GCF_040206685.1. Lineage (NCBI taxonomy): Eukaryota > Metazoa > Chordata > Amphibia > Anura > Ascaphidae > Ascaphus > Ascaphus truei. The sequence continues at coordinate 7,751,868 of NC_134504.1, forward strand.
CAGTTGGAAGTAGTCCCCAGTGCCTGCACATAATGTCTCCGGCTTCCTTCAAATGTTCATGTATTGTATTAAAAATTAATGCAATCGGTACTAATTTCACATTTGGTTCATTTTGATGGGTTTTTTTTCACTTCCTTTTATCACTGTGCCACTGTAGATAGTGGCATAAGCTGTTATTGCTATATAAAAACAAATATTTTCTATTTCCCGTCACGATGCTACTTTCATAGTTATACATTGTAGTTTTCTATAATTGCTGGACAGTAACAGTAAATGACTGCTTGGTGAGACGTATGCGCTTTATCTTAGTAATGTGTTCGCTTTAACTAACATTTAACACGCCTAATCATTCTCTAGTAAAGTTGACTTATATGCCAACGTTCCTGGTGTTACTAATGGGATTCGGATTCATTTCGATTGCTTGCCTTAATTTGCAGAGATATATTGTAATTCATCTTTCTCCTTAGAAACCAGAGTCGATACATTTGTTAATTTACTTAATCTTCATTGATTGTGCTGAACGAGGAATGTCGCAGGGTCTCATATTGACGAGGGGGGTCAGACTGCAGAATCTTTTGTTAAGGAACTTCAAATAAAACTAAACTGTCTAATCAAATGAATGTCTCTTTTAAACACAGAAGCTATCTATCATAAAGGCTACTTTGACATTGTTAATTAAATTCAGAACTTTTTCCACAGATCTAGCCGGGTATTTCACTCAATATTTTTTAAAGCTTTTATATAATAGCTTATATAGGATCAGCCACCTCTATATTACATGAATGAATTGAAGGGAAAATTATCTCCACAAGGAAATGGCCAAACTAAATGACAGTCGGGATGGATCCCTCTGTGCTCTCTGTCTCTGAAACCCATGTCCATTATGCTGTTCTCTTCCAATTTTGGTTGTCTACACATAGTCTTGAGAGGTAGAATAAGATGAATTGCAGTAGTAATTGAGTTTGAACATGAAAGAATGGAACAACATCCTGTATGGACAGTTTGGAGGCCTGTAACATATGATCTTGAAAGAATTGTTCCTAACCCACAACCATATTTGGAACATATTGTAATAGGATGCAAGGGAGGTATACACATGTGGTATGGGAGCTGGAATTTGCTGTCTAGCTAACTACACTTTTACCTTCGTGGTCCGACATACACAAAGCTCTGTTAATTCAGGGCTTACATAACGTCACGTTGAAGTGAGAGACTATATACGGTAGCTGGGATATATGCGAATAGGCGATGCAAAGCATATTTTAATTACTTCTATCAACATACATGGAACAGAGGATGAAATGATGCGCAGCACGCAAAAAACACTCGGGCTAGAAAGCAGTGACGGGAAAAAAGGTTTTTTAAACAAAAGCCATGAAATGAACAGGAACTCACAGTTCTCTAACGCGTTTCGCGCTCAAACCTAGCACTTTGTAAAAAGACTCCGATTACCATACTGTATATTCCAGGAATCACAGGTGTGCTCATTTCTGAGCACAGGGGTCTGTCTACTTATTGTTTGAAGGCGGGTTTCAGGAGATATATATAGCACTTGGGACTTTTTGTTAAAATATATATATTCATTCTCTCTTTCTCTCCCTCCTTCTCCCTCTCTTTCCCTCTCCCTCCCCTTCTCAATCTCCCTTTCTCCCCATTTTCAGTCTCTGGAGGGAGCTACAGTAATGCCAACTATATGTATGATCTACTATAAGTAACGCCTTGTTGAATCCCAGCGTTAATTACACTGGAGCTCTTCTTGATAGGCACTGGGTAAGGGAACATCTCTTTTGCACTTCATTAGCACTAACATCCGTTATAGTGTGTATCTCTCTCTCTCCCTCTCTCTCTCTCTCTCTCTCTCTCTCCCTCTCTCTCCCTCTCTCTCCCTCTCTCTCCCCCCTCTCTCCCTCTCTCTCCCTCTCTCTATTTTCAATCTCTGGGGGGAGCTACAGTAATGCCAACTTTACATATGACCTACTGTAAGTAACGTCTTGTTGAATCCCAGCGTTAATTACAATGGAGCTCTTCTCCATAGGCACTGGGTAAGGGAACATCTCTTTTGCACTTCATTAGCACTAACATCCGTTATAGTAACACAAGGGCCCGTTACGGATGAAACAGCACTTAACACTGCATTAGTCAGCTTGGAAGATACGGTTTAAGTTAGCACTTAACGAGGCTTTAACTATTGCCTGATTTCACAGCAGTTTGTCCAAACAAGTGTTTTCTGAATTAGTAAAAGGCAAATACTGCACACCATGCACACTACCTCTCTATTGTGTACGGCTACATGTCTGATTTCTGACATTACTGCTTGCATCAAAATTGCTATTATCTTCCCATTCCCTCACTCTTGCAAAACTGTTGGCATACAAAACAATAATGTGGAATCAAAACATTTGAAGACTAAATTGCTGCTTTTTATGTACTTGAAGAATAACAGTGGGAACCATGGGAAGAAGAGCTTGTCATTGGATTTCATGCTTCAATTTCTCAGGCACTCTGCAACCAGCTGCCTCGTTCGGTTGTGTTAGGTAAATGTAATTACCGACTGAGCACGCAGACCAGATGGAGACCCCCATTGTGACGCGGACACAGAATTACTGCTCAGCCATGGTGAATACCCTTTTGCTATTGTATCAAGCCACTTAAAAAATTACCTTTATGTTAATGTCTGCGAATCGCGCTGCTGCCTTCACTCCCGACAGAATAACGTTAGCTATATTTAACAGACACTTGCAGCAACGTCTTATTTTAGTTAATACAAAGATTTAAAGACTATGTTCATTGGGTGAACAGACGTAAAAGCTTTTCAGAAATGCCGCTCCACACTTGCAACAATGCTGCTCACTTAAACATTTTCCTACCAGCGTGTGTCTATGTGGAGTAATCTACATGAAAGGTTAACCGTATGTTCCCCGGCATATCGCAATGCCAAAGTGTGGTTGCTATGTAAATCTGTGCAATGGCATGGTCAGAGGATACAGACTGATTCATGCTTTTGTTAATTGAATTGCTCATTTGGGAATGGCTTCAATGCCCTCTTCGGAATATGGGAAATTATCCATCATCCCAAAGGGTATCTGTTAGACGGAAAATACGCTCCAAATGCTGTATTCAATGTAAAAATTTACTATAAATCTAATATTCCCTTGCTGATGTCTCCATATTCTCTCTTTTAAATTGAGCGAGGCACCTTTGGCTTCCTTCGCACTGCATATTGTAAATGACAGAAAATCACATTTACTGGCGCATTAGCGAGGAAATGCATCCGTGTCTGCTCCAATGTATCGGAGATAAGATATCTTTATTTTTAGCACGCTGTATGGTCAGTGCCTAAACGGCTATAACGCATTTTTAATTAAGCGCATACTTCATCAACATATTTAATCAGATGTACTTAGGAAGGGATGTTACCCATATTAATAGGAGATGCATTATTCTGTACATTCTGGTTCAATGCACAGAAAAAGCATACTTTTGACACATAGCATTATTTTGTTCGACAAGCTGATAAGAAGAGATGAGTGAAACTGGTCCAGGTGCCTTTGCAAAAATGTACGTGTTTGTTTTTTTTTTAATAGAATTTTGCAAACTGTTGGGGAAAAAGTTATTTATTGATTCACAGATTTGAAAATTAGTACTTTTAAATGTATGCGTACAAATATAAGGACGTTTGGCCAAATACTAATTTTTACTGGAAAAACCACAGGGCCACAGGCACAAGCTTCGTAGCTATCCATGCAAAAGGCTTTCTGTTACTTCCACTCAGGATAGGTTTTCCAAACAGAATCAGAAAGCAGCCCACCAGAAACCATGGTTATTTATAGGAGGTGTTGTAAAATATTATCAGAATGAAATTGTCAGAATGGGATGTTCGTGTGTCCTTAAGCTAGTGGGTTCCACAGCTCATTCCGATGGCAAGCTTGCCCCATCATCCTGTAACTCACAGTCAAGTTGCTTTATCATGAGATTATGCATGTCACTCAAGGATGCATGAAAATATTACCTGCAACCTTACACAAGCAGTCTCAGGAATCATGTGTCAGCTCAACGCATTGCCTTAATACACGAGTGTTCCGCTCAACTGATCTCAACACGTTTCCGGTGTGCTGTTCTCTGTCCCTGTTTTTGAACTTTAAAAACTTGTTGATCAGGCTTTTTATTTTGATGCAGATCGGAGGCGATTGTAAAGATGTCCAAAAAACTTCTGAGATGCAGAAGTGGAGACATTTTTTTTATTTTTATTATTACCCACATGGCATCGGAATGATTTTGGAGCATTATCACGTTTTTAGTAGTATCTTACCCTGAGGAAATTCCATACAGGTAATGCCAAGTCAACCATGACCTTTGGTGTGATGGAGATTAAGTAAAGAGGTCAGATGCATTTTTAAAAAGGTTTAACGTATTGCAGTCTTGGCTAAATATGTTTTATGTCCATTTTCCCCAAACTATATTTATTTAAACTCGTATAAATTATACATTGTATTTAATGAAGTCTATTTTATTTTAAAGATTCATGATGCTATAAAAAATGTAATTGATTTCATAGCCTAATGAGGCTATGAGAAGTTATATTTTATTCTAAGGGGCTCAGGAGTACGGAGTTTAAAATATAGACAGAATATAGAAACTGCAGCACATCTATAATCTATAGTACCGTCTGTGATGTTTTAAAGTAGCTTGTTTTATTTTCAGCACTGTACTTTTGGTATCTACGATGACTAAGGTGTCATGCCTACATGCATTAAGGAAAGAAAGCATACGTGTTGCCATATTTGTAAGTGATACTGATATTTACGAAACATAAATGTGATAACTGTTGTCATATAAATTAATAGATACTGACACATCACTTATTGCATTTTTCATGCAGAAATTAGTTGTGTAAAATGTAATGTATCTTTTCCTTCTGACAGCTTGGTGGGTTGGAGTAGGATCGGATAGCTAGTAAATTGCAGTATATTTGAAGCAGTGAATCAATGTTAGAATATAACAGCTGACAATACTGGATCAGACCATATGCTTTATCAAGTCCAGTGTCATCTATGTGCATTAAATCTCTTCAATCATTTAGATCTGTTGGCCAGAAATACTGTTACACCTCTTTCCCTTGACCAGCTAGCCTTGAGCTAGTTGGAAAACGCATGCCTCTAATTTGACAGATTTTAACAAAAGTGTGACTATCTGAAAACTGAATGCTGAAGCTGCCTTCAGATGTATGTAACCCCGGTCTCTTTTCAGCCCCAGAGACCCCCCATGTAGCGCTCCGAGGCTCTGCGGCACACCCGGCTAGCGGGGGCCGCCATGACAGGTTGCGCAAGCGTGCGCGTTGGTCGCGCAGGCGCAGTAAGGGTAGCGCACGCGGTACCAATGCTAAAGAGGTCCTGAGTGGACTACAATTCCCAGCAGCCTCTGGGGATTGCCCTTTCACCCACATCACGTGCAGCCAGCCAGCAAATTTTTGTTTTGTTTTGCAGCTTCTCCTGTGGAGGAAGGCTACAATGTTGCGGGGACCACGTTTGGCAGTTGGAGCTGGGAGCAGGAAGGGGGAGGAAGGGTGTAGGGAGCAAGTGGCTCCTGCACCAGGTAAGGTAGTTCCCCAGATCCCAGGCAGGCCCCAATCCCCACCAGGGTAGGGGGTAGGTACTGAGGGAGGGCCCTAGGTTAGGGACTCTGCCCTTAGGTGTGTGAGGGTGCAGTCTTGTCAGTGTCACGACTGGTAGTGCTGTGAGCGCTGACAAGTAGGCACAGTGTGTGCAGTGCAGTGGGTTGCTGCAGGTTGAGTGTGTGTGTGTGCAGTGTGTTTGCTGCAGAGGTTAGGGAGAAGTTAGCCAGAGGGGACCCGGGTGGGTACGGGAGAGGTAGTGTGGGTGCAGGGGGTCAGTGACCCACCTGCATAGGATAGGCTACCCCGCAGGCCCTAGGAGTGTTCCCTGAAGCCATCCAAGGTTGCTGTGCTGTAGGGACGGCCTATAGTACAACGAGTGTCACGTTAGTTCACGGAGTCAGGTAGGGACTCCATTGACGCTGCGTACACGTGCAGAAGGTTGGGCGCTGCTCTTCGTTGCGGCTGCAGAGGCCATCTTGGTGGGGTCTTCCCGGACGGTGGATCCTGGATGTCGGGCCGGAACTGGACGGTACTATATCATCAAGTGCACCAACACCGGTCATCAGGCTCTGATCCCGCCTTAGGCATAACTCTTTGTAGGAACACTGAGCGAGTGGTTACAAGACTGAGCCTATACCGTATAGTATCATACATGGACACGGTGTGTGGGGCACGCGGTGAGGGGACGGACACGTTACTCCTGATGAGAGTGGCTGGGCCACTAAGGTTACCTGTTGCATTATAGAGTGATAAGGTTACTCTGCATTATCGTTAATACTGTAAAGTTGGTTGCATTACATGTATGTGTATGTATTTATCCTGTATGCCCAGGGGAATCTCACATCACGGGGATCCTGGGTAAGTGGAGGCGCTGCGCTAAGTAAGTGTATGAGTGTTACCCCAGGCTCCCAGCTAGCGAAGGCTCATATCTCCTGGAGCCGCAGGTGTTATACAGTGACCAGTAGTTCCTTTGGGAGGGTTCAGTAAAAGGGCTACATGTAAATGAGGGTGATTGATGACTAAACAAATCCTAGACAACTACGGTATTTAAAGTATTTTAAATATTGCTTACACTCCGTTTGTAAACATGGTTAGCTGAAACTTGGTAGCATAATGTGTATATTGAGTATGATCTGGCTTAGCTTCCATAGGCAAAGAGTCTGCCCATCTCCTCTGCTTCTCCTGGCTGGTTCTCTGACAAGAAATAGAAAGTCTTAGGGTAGGAAATGAATAGATATAAAGATCTGCCACAACCTCACTAAATCAGCAAGCTACAGTACATACTGTACGGTATATATGTAAAATACAGCCTTGCTCATAATTGCTCTGCAATGAATACAGTAAGTACTGACCCAACTTGTGCAGAGCTTCGAGGCTGACCAGAGCAAAGGCGTGCCAGGAACAATTTGAGCATTCAGACATGCTGTGCTGCGGAGTCCTGCCGGTTTCTTGGCTGAAACTTGGCTCTGGTGCACAAGGAGAGGCCAGGGTTCCCAGACGTGTAGGCCTCAAACTGGGCGAAGGCCAGGACCAGTGCCAAATACAAGTCAATCCAGGGCGTCCGGGCGTGCCAGAGACTGCAGAGGTGACCAAAATCAGCCAAATTAAAAAAAAAAAAATGATAATTAAGCTAGCAAGACAAAAACTCAGAAATTTAACATTAATTATAACAAAATGTTTTATACAAAAACAAGAAACACAAGAAAAAGATAAACATAGCAAACGGGCAGATGTAAGGAAAGAGTGGACAGATCCATAGAAGCAATGTATGCTAGAATACTTCTCTTACTTTTAAATTGCAGGGCATATACAACATCTAATTTGAATGAAAGTGTGAATAATTCCAAGGGGTTCGGCCTAAATGCTGTATGAACTGTATAACAAACATGAGCTACAGTTCAACCATTCTTATTTTTTAGTGAGCCTCTTGTGCTGTATACGTCTGCTTTATATTCTCTATACAACCTCATTCATCACACCCGATCTTAAGCCAATGGCAGTTAATGGGGCAAGTTTTAGTTTATTTCTTATTTCTTATGGAAAAGTTCTTGCCTGCTGCTGACCCTGGCTTGCCTCCTCTAGGGCCGCAGAGACAGGATAAATCAGATAAGCGGACATTAATGAAGTTGGAAAGCCTTTCCAATCTCTCCACTAGAGGTCAAAAATACAATCAAAGGTCTTAAGAAACTGAAAGCTCCTGGGACTGGTTGGCTTTGCAACAGATTTCTTTAAAACTTTATGGCCACGTATAATAAAATACTTTAGATGATTATTTGACAAAAATATTGTTACACAAACACCTTTATATTTTAACGTGGTACATATTAAAATGCACCCAAAATAAGACTGAGACCCAGAAGACATAGCTTCCTATTGCCTAATCTAATTATTAAACAAGAATTACAACATTTTTACTAAGATCTTAGTGGATCACCTGGCACCCATCGTACCTAAAATTATACACCCAGATCAAACAGGTTTCAAGCACGGTAGGCAGGCACCCTGTAACTATGTGTACACGGTAAAATGCTATGGTAAAGAAAATGTAATTGGACCAATTTCACAAATCGTATGGAAGATGAATCCACTTGTCTAGTAAGTTTAGATGCGGAAAAAGCTTTCAACATGGTTGCATGCATCTATTTTAAGGGTCGTTATTGTATTCTTTCATTTTTACAGGCTCTATTAAATCTGAAGTATTCCGTTTGGGACAGGGTACCAGGCAAGGCTGCCCTATGTCACCACTTCTTTTGGATATACTGTACTGTATACTGTACTGTGGTATACTGCTTTGGAACCACTGGCTATTTCCTTAAGGAAAACTGTACTAGGATGTGGAAGAGTTTATTTAAAATTGCTCTGTACACAGACAACATGATTCTATGTATAGGTAAACCACGTATCTTTGTACCAATAATTTTCAGCTATAAAATTAACTTTTGACAAATGTTGTCACGTACAGCCCACCTGAGAGCACATGACCTGCATACAGTACAAGGGTGGGGGGTGGAGGGGGGTGGGTGTGTATCCCCTCAAACCCCCCTCCAAATAAATTCGAAAGAGAAGCCTGTGCTGAAAAAGGAACACACCTGAGGTACCCAGGGAGATATGCTAATGGGTATGCAAAGTATATTTAAATGAGTCGCATCCCAAACTTCCTATAAGGATTTCCATAAGAACTATAGCATAGAAGGGTGGGTCTCTTCTTCCATGTAGTAACAAAGAGGGGAGAGGGAGTAGGTGGACCAACAAGAAGTTGATCTGTTGCAAGCTTTCAAACCTCTCAGGGTCCTTCATTGGGTAACTCTGACCCCAGAGGTTCGAAAGCTTGTAACTTATCAACAACTTGTTGGTCCAATAAAAGGTATCATAACACATACCCCCTCTCCCTCCTTTGTTACTACATAAGAACTATATTAAGAAGCAAAGCCCAAAGCACCAACTGACTGAAGTGGTGTGCTGGTATCTGACCCAACAGGATTAGAACCCACACAACCACTGTTATTTAGGACAGCAGCACTAGCTGTGTGAGCCAGACTAGCTTTACAACGCATCTTCAATATCTTCTGAACTTTTTGTTATTACCCAACTCTGCCTCGTCCAGTTACAGTTCAGTATTATATCTATATAATCGAAAATCTTGTTTGTGAGTGTCTAGAGACCATTTGCTTGGTCCGTCGGTCTGCCCGCCCTCCCACGGCTCTCATTGGCCGGTGTGTCTGCCCCCCCCTGTGTCCCGCCCCCCCACGGCTCTCATTGGCCCCCCAGAACACGCTCTCTCCTGCTCTCTCCTCCCACAGGCCGCTCCCTTCCCCGGCTCTCACCCTCCCACAATCCGCTCCCTCCTCCGGCGCTCTCACCCTCCCCCAGTCCACTCCCTTCCCCGGCGCTCTCACCCTCCCCAAAATCCGCTCCCTTCCCCGGCGCTCTCACATCCCCACTCCTCTCACCCTTCCCCGGCTCTCACCCTCCCCACGCCTCTCACCCTCCCCATGCCTCTCACCTCCCATAGGCCACTCCCTCCCCCCGGCTCTCACCCTCCCATGCCTCTCACCCTCCCCATGCCTCTCACCTCCCATAGGCCACTCCCCCCCCCCGGCTCTCAACCTCACCCGGCGCTCTCCCTGACCCGGTGCTCTCCCTCACCTGGCACCCTCCCTCACCCGGCACCCTCCCTCATCCGGCGCCCTCCCTCACCCGGCACTCTCCCTCACCCGGCGCTCTCCCTCACACACATCGCACCCTTCCCCGGCGCTCTCACCCTTCCCCGGCGAACTCACCCTTCCCCGGCACTCTCTCCCTCACCCGGCGCTCTCACCCTTCCCTGACGCTCTCCCTCACCCGGCGCTCTCACCCCCCACCACACACACAGAGCACGCTCTCTGCGGCTCTCCCCTCACACAGGCCGCTCCCCGTCCCAGAGGCCGCTCCTCCGGCTGTCTCCGCCTCTCCCCGCGGAAGGCACAGCACCTCCTCACCGGAGCGTCTCAGCCTCGCCGCGGAGGAGCCTGAGGTGGAGGAGGAGGGCGGCCGGTATCCGGAGGAAGAGGAGCGCGGCCGTGTGCAAGGTGAGGAAACGCAGGGGAATGGGTTATTTAATGTGTCCCTCACTCCCCCCCTCTGCCCTTTGCCCCCTGCCCTCCATCCCCCTGCCCTTTGCCCCCTGCCCTCCCTCCCCCTGCCCTTTGCCCCCTGCCCTCCCTCCCCCTGCCCTTTGCCCCCTGCCCTCCCTCCCCCTGCCCTTTGCCCCCTGCCCTCCCTCCCCCTGCCCTTTGCCCCCTGCCCCCTCTCCCCCTGCCCTTTGCCCCCTGCCCTCCCTGCCCTTTGCACCCTGCCCTCCCTCCCCCTGCCCTTTGCCCCCTGCCCTTTGCCCCCCACCCTCCCTGCCCTCCCTGCCCTTTGCCCCCCGCCCTCCCTGCCCTCCCTGCCCTCTCTGCCGTTTGCCCTCCCTGCCCTTTGCCCTCCCTCCCTCACTGCCCTTTGCCCCCCCGCCCCTCCCTGCCCTTTGCCCGCCCCCGTCCCTCCATGCCCTTTGCCCCCCCCACCCCTCCCTGCCCTTTGCCCCCCGCCCCTCCCTGCCCTTTGCACCCCCGCTCCTCCCTGCCCTTTGCCCCCCCTGCCGCTCCCTGCCCTTTGCCCCCCCTGCCGCTCCCTGCCCTTTGCCCCCCTGCCCCTCCCTGCCCTTTGCCCGCCCCTGTCCCTCCCTGCCCTTTGCCCCCCCACCCCTCCCTGCCCTTTGCCTCCCTGCCCCTCCCTGCCCTTTGCCCCCCTTGCCCTTTGCCCCCCCCGCCCCTCCCTGCCCTTTGCCCCCCCCGCCCCTCCCTGCCCTTTGCCCCCCGCCCCTCCCTGCCCTTTGCCCCCCCCTCCCTGCCCTTTGCTCCCCTCCCTGCCCTTTGCCCCCCCCTCCCTGCCCTTTGCCCCCCCTCCCTGCCCTTTGCCCCCCCTCCCTGCCCTTTGCCCCCCTCCCTGCCTGCCCTTTGCCCCTTCCACCCTTCCCTGCCCTTTGCCCCCCCGCCCCTCCCTGCCCTTTCCCCCCCGCCCCTCCCTGCCCTTTGCCCCCCCTGCCCCTCCCTGCCCTTTGCCCCCCCTCTCCCTGCCCTTTGCCCCCCCTCCCTGCCCTTTGCCCCCTGCCCTTTGCCCCCCTGCCCTTTGCCCCCCCACCCCTCTTCCCTTTGCCCCCCCACCCCCCCTGCCCTTTGCCCCCCACCCCCCCTGCCCTTTGCCCCCCACCCCCCTGCCCCCCACCCCCCTGCCCTTTGCCCCCCTGCCCTTTGCCCCCCTGCACCTCCCTGCCCTTTGCCCCCCGCCCCTCCCTGCCCTTTGCCCCCTGCCCCTCCCTGCCCTTTGCCCCTCCTGCCCTGCCCTTTTCCCCCCTGCCCTGCCCTTTGCCCCCCTGCCCTGCCCTTTGCCCCCCCTGCCTGCCCTGCCCTTTGCCCCCCCTGCCCTTTGCCCCCCTGCCCTTTGCCCCCCCTGCCCTGCTCTTTGCCCCCCTGCCCTTTGCCTGCCCTGCCCTTTGCCTGCCCTGCCCTTTGCCGCGCCTGCCCTGCCCTTTGCCTGCCCTGCCCTTTGCCCCCCCTGCCCTTTGCCCATGCCCTCCCCGCCCTTCCACGCCCCTTGCCCCCCCACCCTTCCACGCTCCTTGGCCCCCCCACCCTTCCACGCCCCTTCCCCCCGCCCTTCCACGCCCCTTCCCCCCCGCCCTTCCACGCCCCCCCCCGCCCTTCCACTTCATGCCCCTTGCCCTTCCATGCCCGGGCAACGCCGGGTATATCAGCTAGTACAATATATAGCATAAACTGCATCTCATATGGATAGAAATACATTTGTTTCAAGAAAAAAAACATTAAGAATCCCACAGTCCTATTTAATATACGGTGTACCTGTCTTCCCTTTGCTCATCAAAATTATATTTCCCTACTGAAGATATTGTGCTATATTTGTGCAAAAACAGTGTTAAATAAAATGTTTAAAAAAAAATCACTTTTTTTTTTTTTACTTTCAGAAATCTGTTGCTAATTTTCTGCACCAATTCACCATCAAGAAGCACTTATACATTTCCCCCATTCACTTTTCAGGTTTAAAATACAAATAGAAAAAAAAAATCTGGTATTGAATACCAGCAATACAAATTCCTCTGCCCATTAAAAGGGGTTAAAAACAGAAATATGAACAAAGCGGACTTTTAGAAAAAAAAAAATGCCAGATGCATGAAAAAAAGTTAATTTTCCAGCAGCTGATGAAATAAAGCAAAAGTATTGGACCATTCAGTAACAAATAAAAATAACATGTACACTGTATAATTACAAGATTTCACCTCGTTGTGCCAATGAATAACTTGTTTGCCTCTTCAGGATAAAGCTCTTGTAGTTTGAGCTTCAAAAACAGGATGACAACTTTTGTACTTTGCCATTTGGTCACCTCCCTCGCAAGTTAACTAATCCAACCCCCTATATTTACGTCCCCATCTATTAACCTATATTTCTTGCCCTAATTTACACAGGTGACACTCTATGTAAGCACTGCCTTGTTCCAGTGACCGTTGAGAACATTTAAGGGGTAGAGATGCTGAATAAGTGATGTTTGTTGTTTTTCCTTTGCTATGCTTTGCTTCACTATAAACTAGGGTGAAATTATCCTATAATATTTCAGGCAATGACCTTTCCTGCAGACAGCAGTGAATGATTTTCAGTCAGTGCTCTCTTGCCTTGATTTAAAAGCCCATTCTGAAGGTATAAAGGCCACTGCATTAAGGCAGGTCATTATTCCAGCGTGCTACACTATCTTGATAGATAACAAATATGACCTTTGCTACAAAAGTAGGCTTCTCTATGAGGGAAAAGTTTGGCTTGAGTTACACGTCGAATCATAACTACAATGTGCATTAGTAGCATATGGAAAGGCATTAGAAGCCCCCCTCAACGTAAGCATTTCCTACAACATCGTACATTTTTATATATTTGTGTGTGTGTTGGGGGGTTATGTACTACAGTAATGATAAAGAACACTTATGCGCACATTCATGTCCCAAACAGGTCCCCAAAATTGGTCTGATCCCTATAATCACCAGGGATTCTGGGTAATGACACGCAAATGAGCACTCATTGTGAATCACTTATTTATTATTTTCCACTTTAACACGGATCCCTTTAAACTTACGCCTGTGATGTCACACAACTTTTAAAGCAAAGCCTGTGTCAAATAAATCCATTCCTATGCTGGTTTATTTACATGTTGCCCTTTGCCCTTATCCTAACTCAATTTTCAGTGCCCAGCTCTCAACAGTAAACTTCCACCACTACTGCCATGCCTCCTATTCTATTTATAGTCTAACCTCACTTATTTCCTAACTGCAACTTTCTTTCTACCATCCTCTATATGCCTCTAACTCCATATATCTCCATCCCTCCTTCCTTCTCCACTTCTCGGTTCTCACGAGCTTCCTCTCTGCAGTATCTGTTCCCTTTGACACCACTCCGCAGTACACCCCGCACTAAAGCACCCACCTACATATCCTCCTCACGCATCCCTTCTTTCCATGCTTCTCCTCCTTGCATCTGGGAATATCTCTCCCAATCCTGGTCCCTGTCTTACTCCTACATGCTCTCTTCCTCGCCTCTCACATACAACCTCTACTCCACGTGGTGTATACAGTACCCCTCTAAACTCATACCCATCTCCTGTCATTCTCCCTCCACTCTCCCTTTCTTCTGTGCCCTTTTTAACAAGTTCCTCTAGATCCATGACTTCTTTTTCTCTCGCTCTCTGCTCCTCTCTACTATAACCGAGACTTAGCTAACTCAGTCTGACACTCTTAGGGTGGCCGTTCTTTCTCCCGCACTCCATTCCATGATGGTAGGGGTGGAAGCGTGAGGCTCCTTCTTTCCCCAGTCTGCCATTACCAAACCCTTCGTACTCCTCCCTTTCCTTCCTGTGAGGCTCTCACTGTCTAGGTTTTTTCTCCCCTACCTCTCCATGTGGCATTCATCTATCGCTCAACTACCTCTACTCATCCCCCCCTGTCTTTCTTTCTGACTTTGAATTAAATTTTTTTCTCTCCTCTGACTTCCTTTCACGTTGGGGACTTCAACTGCCAAATTGATGACCCCTACATGGCAACTAAGGCAACCGATGGTTTAATACAAATAGCCTAACAACCATACTCTTGTGTTTCACATTAGTTATGCCTCAGGTAGACTGCCAAACAATACTTATTCAGTACTGTATATTGTATTTCTGTAAGCTTCTTGATACTGGGCAGCTTAACATAATTGGCTTCTAAAAACAACATATTTAGGACCACACTGATGTCTCTGGTTTAAAGAGATAAATAATTTTAACAATTTTATTTCTACCGGGATACGGACTTTATGAAGCTGGGAAGAAAATCCTGCTGCCATAATTATACCATTATTGTTGTTATTATTTGGTATAATTGTTTTCGATAAAAAAATATTGCAATCATTTTACTCTACATCAATGACACCAATCAACCTTAATACACTTTAGTCCATTACACTAATGGGCATTTGAATAGCTTGACTGACAGCCAGACAGAACAAATTGTGAACTAAAACAAAAACGTATTCTCATGAAAGAACCAGCGTAAACAAATATCACGTGTGAGCACATCCGCGTGTCTCAGACAGGTCTGCAACCCTGCATTTCCACATTATCTCTTAGGCTAGGTCCCCGCTGCCTACTGCAGCACCCACTATGGCGGCTACTGCGGGGACAAGAGCCGCCCCTCGATGGGGCCGGACCCGCTTCCTACCTTGCGCGCCGCGTTGTGCGACCAGATTTCCCTGAAGACAGGAAATCTGTGCTCACAACTCGCACTGGCCACGCCCCCAGTGGTTCAGACAATGAGGGTGAACCTGCCGGGTGACGTCATGGTCGCGCCCCCCCCACCCCGCTACGCCCCCGCCACGCTCCCCTCGTCTTTCCACCTGCAGCTCACCGTAGATCAGGGAACTCAGCTGCACGGACCGGGGCCTCAACCGTAGCATTGCTCCCACTGCAACTAGGGATTCTGGGAAATTCCATGCAAATGAGCATGAACCTCTTCCATGCCACTTCCCGTCCAGCAACTCACATTCACGGGATCATGATGTCAGAGCGATGATGCGCATGGAAGAGGGAGTGCCATTCAGATTACAGCCTCTGCTACATGGGCGGTGGGGAACACACACGTTACTTTTCAGGCAACCAATAGGGCAGCTTTGTCCACCTTTCTCCCTCAAGGTTGACAAAAAGTCGAAACATCATTGGGGAACGATGTGGCTGCTTCCTATTGGATGACCCCAGCAAGCATCTTGATTTTTTTTTTCACTTTGCCAGCAAATGCAAAGGTAAATATGAGTGAGAGGTGAGAATTGCAGCTCTGAAGATCCCTTGGTTATGAATAAGGAAACAAAACATGGAAAATAGTGGTTTTGGAACGGGTGCAGCTGCATTAAAATACTTTTATGAGCCCCTCGAATGTACAAATCTATGAAAGCAAAATAATAGATAGAACATTCGAGTTTATGTAGCTTCTCAGAAAGTGTGTGTTACCATCTCTAAACACCATTGGAGTTATGCGTGGGGAGCATATATATCAAGGCAAATATATAATATAACAATTGCACCTGATAAATAACAAAATCCTATTGATTTCAAGGAGATTTATCCCTTTATTACATCTGGTGCAATTTCCCCCAGAATTGCACCGTTTTTCCTTGATACATCTGTGCCCATCCCTTTATTGACCATTAAGCATGCTTTACACCTATGCTCAGGCTCTAAATTAAGAACAGAGGCACGTGCTAAAGACAGAGTACTGTATGCATCAACAGTCTAATTCAATATTCCTGACAACTTTCCTGGCGAACAACTCTGCTTTCTTTAGGCCCAGGAGCACAAGAGAAATGGAACAGGAGACATGTTTGTTGACATTAACAGCCACTATCAAGGTGTATCAGCTATTGGCAGTGTTGGAAGATAAGTAATGCGATGCCTTGCTTATCTGATACATTGCATTATTACTGGCATGCAAAGTGGGGAAGGTAATAGGAAATCCATATATCGGAGTTGTGCTTCATTTAATCTCACTAAAACACAATCATTAATGTTTCCAAAGGGAATTGGCAAACTCGCAGTATGCTTGTTACTCTTTGATTTATGATGTGCAGGTGTCCCAACCCTGGTTTATAAGAGAGAGGTTTTTATTGTGGAATGAAAAAGCCAAAGATGGAAGCGTGACGTGAAGAGCAGTGGATATATAAAGAACTAGCACACCTGCGTTTGACATGTGGCTCTGAAGAATTTCAAATGTGCGTTGATCTGGACTAATGTAACAAGCAGACAAAGAATGACAGCACAGGTTGAACCTGGAATCCTCGGGTGAGGGAAGAGATGAGCAAGCTTTGGAATGGAGAATCGACAAATTCTACAAAAGGGGCAATGGATGGGGGGACACTCGTCCCTCCAATTTAAATCTCACCAGGGAGAGCCTTTAAAGGGGTGCCACGTCTTTTCTGCAACCACGCTCAGACTTATAAATGCTCGAAGTAATTTATTTAAAAGTGATTTCTGCTGACATCATAGATACTTATTATTAACTCTCGCCTACATTTGACAATGCATACTGGGATATTTTATTCTTTAATCAGTAGTTCACACAAGAATGCTATCCGGTGCCTTACCAAAATGGATATATTCAATCATGACCGCCAAGACCAACAGCAGCTGTGTCTTTATTCATTGCCAGTTCTGCATACTTAAAAGCTTATTATTTGGCCTGAATAAATAGTTCTTTCTTCTCAAGGCAGATTAAGCAGATCAGCAAAGGGATGTGTACAGGGCTGGAGAGTTTGCTTGGCATCATGGCAAGAGGTATCATTTGAATTTAGGAACGGAGTTGCATAATTGTGTGAAGTAAAGCACACAATGCATTCTAATCTCTCTTTCTGGACAGGTGGCAATCACAAGGAGGATTATAACAGGAAACGGTTAACTATATAGCGCCCAGCCTACCAGTGGATATATAATGTTCCATTATAGAATTATATTTCAATACACAACGATGTTGAGACACACATTTGTGCCTGACTTTGAAAGCAGGATATTGGCAGCTCCTGAAACCTTCAGGTTCCCTACTGAAAAATTCAAGAATTTTTTTTCTCAAATAAATGAAAAAAAATGTAAATTATTGGCTGTGATAATGGTGACCGACTAAAGTGGTGAGAACTCTTTTCAGTCTTCATCAATGATATTCCTACAGCTATTAAGGGAGCTGCAATACACATGCATGTGGATGACACAATCCTATACGCACACACATGGGCGTCCGCAGGAGGGGGCAAGGGGGGGCGCTTGCCCCCCCCTGGATCCAGGGCCGCAAACAGGGGGGGCACAGGGGGAACAAAGGGTACTGCTTCTCGGGCCCCGTGGGTCAGGCCGGGCCCCCTGCGCGGCCGGGCACCAGTTAATTAAATAAATTTAAAAAAAAAAAAGTTTAAAAAAATGGCGCCGATTCCCCGCGGTCCCGGCACGCATGCGCAGGGCAAGCAGGGCCCGCTTCCCCTGCTCCCGAAGTGGGACGGAGGGGGAAGTACAAGCCAAGCTCCTCTGCGGCCCGCTTCCCCCCGCTCCCGAAGTGGGACGGAGGGGGAAGTACAAGCCAAGCTCCTCTGCGGCCCGCTTCCCCCCCTTGGTCAGCTTCCCGCGCACCCACCTCCCACGTGCCCCCCGGCCCACCTCCCGTGGCCTTGCCCCCCCCCCCCCCCGAGCCCACCTCCCGTGCCCCCCCCGAGCCCTCCTCCCGTGCCCCCTCCCCAAGCACACCTCCCGTCCCTGGAAGCTGCCGTGGGGATATGGGGGCAGAAGGGGATATCGGGGGCAGGAGGGGGAAGCGTCCGGTGACAAGCTGCACCCACACGGTCAAGGTAAGTCACCCCACCCAGTCACTGTCACCCACTGTCACCCACTGTCACCATAACCCACTGTCACTGTCATCCACTGTCACCGTTACCCACTGTCAACGTCAACCACTGTC
Organism: Ascaphus truei; assembly: GCF_040206685.1. Taxonomy (NCBI): domain Eukaryota; kingdom Metazoa; phylum Chordata; class Amphibia; order Anura; family Ascaphidae; genus Ascaphus; species Ascaphus truei. The sequence goes on from NC_134504.1 coordinate 7,770,017, forward strand.
ACTGTCACCCACCCACTCACTGACTGTCACTCACCAAGTCACTGGCACCCACCCAGTCACTGTCAAGTCACTGTCCCACCCAGACACTGTCACTCACTCAGTCACCCAGTCACTGTCTCCCACCCAGTCACTGTCTCCCACCCACCCAGTCACTGTCTCCCACCCACCCAGTCACTGTCTCCCACCCACCCAGTCACTGTCACCCACCCAGTCACTGTCAGCCAGTCACTCTCTCCCACCGTCATTCACCCACCCACATTCAACATTCACCCACCCACCCACTGTCATTCACCCACTGTCATTCACCCACTGTCATTCACCCATCCACCCACTCACTCACTGTCATTCACCCACCCACCCACCATCATTCATCCACCCACCCACCATCATTCATCCACCCACCGTCATTATCCCACCCACCCACCGTCATTCAACCATCATTCACCCACCCACCCACTGTCATTCACCCACCCACCCACTGTCATTCACCCACCCACCCACCCACTGTCATTCACCCACCCACCCACCCACTGTCATTCACCCACCCACTGTCATTCACCCACCCACTGTCATTCACCCACCCACTGTCATTCACCCACCCACTGTCATCCACCCACCCACTGTCATTCACCCACCCACTGTCATTCACCCACTCACCCACTCACCCACTGTCATTCTACTGTCATTCACCCACTCACCCACCCAGGCAGACAGACACATGTCTTTTGTTGAAAATATAAAAATAAACAGGTTGCATTGTAATGTTTTATTCTGTATCACAATAAGAAAACAGTTAAGTAAAAGTTGCGCTCTAAAAGATATTTTTTCGTGGTAGGTGCGCTATGGGTTCGGGGGGGGGGCTATGGGCTCGGGGGGGGGCCTGCTCCTTTCATTTGTCCTGGGCCCCATGATTTCTGTTGGCGGCTCTGCCTGGATCACTCGCAGTCCTGGGCTGTTTTTGGCATTTATGGCGCCGTACAGTACGCTAAAGGCGCTATAAACGCCAAAAACAGACTCTGGGTGGACTGGGACGGAGGTGGGTGGACCGGGACGGAGGTGGGTGGGTGCCCTTGGCGCCGCAGCAGGCAGCTAGTGGTAGGCTTTGAGTCACTTTGAGCTTGGTATTGGACTTTTTGGGACACTTGGTCTCATTTGAGCCCCATTGCAGCCGTAAGTTATTGGCATACAGGACGCTTGTACTGTCCCTTTAAGGGCACGAGCACTCTCTGAGACAGCCTGTGTAACCGGAGGAGGAAGTGAGGAGAGCAGCCTCACGTGGAGTAGAGCTGTGAGCCCCACGAGCGGACCTCCAACACTGCCACTGTTCCTGTTAACCCCTGGAGGGAGGGTCAGCACGAGAGTCACAGTGCAGCAGGAATCACATCTCTGCAAAGACATCAGCAGCACCTGGAGGACTCTTTGTTGCATTGCCTGTATTTGCCTTGCTGCTTGTAAGTAGGGCTCTGATTTTTCCCATCTGGATGACCAGCGGTGTTCTCATTTGTCCATACCATTTTATGGCATAGTTCTTTTTATTTAATAAATAGTTTTTATAGTCACTAGGAGTCTCTATGTTATATGTGCAGTGTGTGTATTAGTGTAGACCTGTTTTAACCCTACAGTGTTGCACTATGATCTGTGTCTGTTTGTGTTTTTTCCCCTACATGGCCTGTCAAGCAAGTGTGCTGATCCCCTGAGGAGTACAGGATTATCCAATGAACTTTTGGCGCCAGGTTTTTCTTTGTTTTCACTTTTTCTGTTAGTACTGACAGTATTACTAGGCAGCCTATATATATATATTTTGTACTTGTCACACTGGTGTTTTAGTCTTTAGTGCTTTTCACATTTTTTCTTATCAGATTTTTTAGTACCTAATCCGGGGATTGATTTTGGTGGGAGGGAGGGAGGGGTCGAGACGGGACAGATCAAAACAATCCATTTCCCAGAATTGAGCATATTTGAACTGTTCCACCCATCCCTACTGCTATCTCTGCCCCAAGACATAAACCCTCTACACTGTACATCCTTAGTCTTTGTCAATTCTTTGGTTGTCCTACTCATGCCTTACTTTCCGCTGTCCCTGTCTTTTTGTCTCCACAAACGCTCATATTTCATACTGTCGATTGTGCTCCCGAAAAACCCCCCTTGGGAATGAACACCTGCAATGTTTTGTCACGCGTCCTGCTTTCGGCAGTTCTCCTTTGGTTGATTGACAGACAAAGTTTTCAGTTGTCAACCAAAGCAAAATAGGGACTTCTCAAACAGCGTCTAATAAAATGTTAGAGGAAAACTAGGTCATATGATCTGACAACTCAGTGACAAAGCTCTATGGCGATGAAATGCTAAAACATATGTCACTAGACCAAGCTCACTCCTGAGAAAAACAGTTGTTGGAATGTTGCTTATTTATTTGACAAGCAGAACCATACATGCCTGTTAGTTCATGTAAAATGCAACAGGTCAGAAATATATTTCCATTAACTGCTTCATACGTACAATCAAAAGGCAGGTATTTTCAAAGGGTCAGTAGAGTAAGAACAGTAGCATATTCAATGTACTGTAGCGAATTCAGAGCCTTTTCAACGTATTTTTTTTCTTCTTAAAGCTTGTAACATTTTCATGGCAACACAGATGGTTTAAAAAAAATCATCTGTATTTAATACCTTTTGGGGATAAGACTGTTTGGCAGGTACTCAAAGACGCATATAAGTTGTTAGCCTTGTTTGCAAAGTAATTATGAAGCGGTCCTTTGTCAATACTTGAACCAGTGTTCGCAACTAGAAGTGATACAGCTTGTGATAAATTAATATGTGCTGTAAGTAAGAAAGAAAGTTGCTTTAAGGGTAATTGAATTTGAATAAGGCAGCAAATTAAACTGATACCGTGGGTTGTTTAAAAGTAAATTTTTACTCACTAAATTGAACTTGCCCTTTAAAGCTGCAATACACATCATTAGTCTGTTTTATTTTTAATGCCATACATAATAATTTGGGGACTTCATCACTCCCAGTTTGGATAAATGTAAGTTTAAACATTGCCCATCCCAAAAGGTTTTTTGTTTTTTTTCTGTTAGCTGGTAAGCGGTACATGTATGTGCTGTATGATGATGCAAAGAAAATGATGTTTAAAAGCAAACATGCGTTCATTGTATTATTACTGGTTGTAATTATTTAGTTACTGTACATTTCTTACATCTGGTTCACACACCATGTCAGACCTCCTAGATCTAAGGGATTACTGTGACCGTTGACCACTTTTAGAATGATCTGATGTGTTTTTCTTTGTCACATGGCGCCTGACTCTTCCGATATATCTCTTCAATTTTGCCCTCGTTAGTGCTTCAGTGATTACGTGCTTGATTGGCACAATCTACGGTAGATTGCTCATTGAAATTAAAATAATTATATAATGTGAATTAATAGCATATTAGTAAAATCTTCCCATGAAGAAGGGCTGTAGTTCTGTCATGTCCACATATAATTAGACTGTAAGCTCTTCGGGGCAGGGACTCCTCTTCCTTAATGTTACTTTTATGTCTGAAGCACTTATTCCCATGATCTGTTATTTATATTATCTGTTATGTATTTGATTACCACGTGTATTACTTCTGTGAAGCGCTATGTACATTAATGGCGCTATATAAATAAAGACATACAATACAATATAAGATGATTATGAAGAAAGTCTGTTTAATCAGTTGAAAGCTTGAAATGTCATAATAATGAAACGTGTAAGTCACTTTTTCCACCAAGTATTATACGGTAATAGCCCACTTTCATAAAACCAAAAGTGATACAGCTCAACCCCCTTATAACGCTGTGTTTGGGGTCCAAAGAATCTGGCTTAGACTTGGATCATCCTCCCCCGTTTGTTCACTGTCCCCGTCAGACTCTGCCTCAGTTCTCTGAGCTCCACTGCCTTCTCGGGCGCTCCCCCTGCCCTCGCGCTGTGGTGTGATGTCACCGACACATCGCACGACCTGTGGGTCTGTGCTTTCGGCGTCGGTGATTCCTCCAACAGCGTGTAGTTCCGGTTCCTCCTTGCGGTACCCCTCACCCACCTGGGAGGTCTGCGTGAGTGGCAGTAGTGGTCGTCCTGGCAGTGTGGATCCTTGGAGGCTGTGCTGTTTCCATTCTCTGCAGAGGCTCCGGTCTGGATTCAAGGACAGTTGCTCTATGGGTTTTAATCATTCAGCTTTGCTGTAAGTAGGATTTTAATTTTACTCCTACCGGATGACTCAGCCTATTAGTGTCTTTAGCCCAACATTCATGTGTCTGTTGTTTTATTAATATTTTATTTAATTGCATTAAATCTGTAATTATTTCTTTGCCAATCTTTTCAGTGTCTGTTTGTTTACATTTGTTTTGTTATTTGAGTTGCACTATGATCTTTTTCTTTTGTCTTTTCTGTTTTTGTTTTTCATGTTTGTTTGCCTTTCCATGAGACTTCATTGAAGATTCTCCTCAGGACTCCATTCCATTCACCTTGGACTATATATTTGGTCAGATTTATTTTTTCCATTTGGAGGCGCTGGTTTTTCTGTTTTTACTGTTTGTGTACACCTTTTTGCCCAGGCAGCCCCCACTTTAAGTTTAAAGTGCACTTAATGTATGTTTGTCACTTATAGTGTCACTGTTTAATATTTACTGCATTAGCGCTGATTTCACTGCTCTTCTCTTTTATTCGCTATATAAATAAAGACATACAATACAATACAATATGAGATGACTATGAAGAAAGTCTGTTTAACCAGTTGAAAGCTTAAAATGTCATAATAACGAAACGTGTAAGTCACTTTTTCCACCAAGTATTATACGGTAATAGCCCACTTTCATAAAACCAAAAGTGATACAGCTCAACCCCCTTATAACGCTGTGCTTGGGATCCAAAGAATCGCATCGCATTATAAGCGGATCGCATTAGAAATAATGTACAATTGTATGCATTGTACGATAAAGTATTTAAGACACCAATAATCATGTTGTAAAGTCTTCATAAATAGGAACATTGGGAGTCACCCTTGCATCGCGTTATAAGCGGATTCGCATTGTAACGGATCGCGCTATAACGGGGGTGAGCTGTATTCTGATATTTCAGTTTTAACCTTATAGAAGATATGTTAAAGGTGCAATCCCTGTTAATTTGCCTGACACCACTTAAAAAACAACATCGTGTAATTTATTTCTTTTAAAATATAATCATAGGTGAAGCAAATATGCTGCTGTTTTGGTTTATTTGGAAATGAAGAAGATACAGCCTAGCAATTATTTTCATACTGTAAGGCGCACTGAATTGGAGAGTACATATTAACCAAATGTTTACTCAACCTCCAGCCCACACTGTGCTTCTCAGAGAGCCAACAAGGGGGAATCGAGGGGGGTTTCTTTGCACAAAATCTGTTTAGCACATTAAAAAGAGTAGCACCAGGTTCCCAAACTATCTGCAACAATACTATAAAAATACGTAATGGTGTCTGATTTTTTTAAAGGTGTCAATTGCCCACCATGTCACTACTGTGGTTTTTGGTTCTAGACGCGGTCTGCCTCTTTAAAACTATTGACCAGAATATAGACGGAAAAATAAAAGGTTATGTTTGCCAAATATGATATTCTAGGGGTCATTTATAAGGTCCAAAGTGTTACATAGAAGATTAAAATGATGCAGGAAAAAAAACATTAATAAATTCCCAAAAGGAATGAATGGAAAAATCAATTGGAACTGCATTTTCTTTGGGTATTTATCTATTTTCAAATTCCAGTTGAAAACCAATGTTTATGGTTATTTTTCTCTTTTAGCATTCACAAGTAATCTGTGCTTAATGCACCATCCGCCCGTAGGTTTGTTCATGTTCTATATAAGTAGGTAGATGGTTGCGCCGCACCATCGTGACGCAACCTTCTACCTACTCGTGTCCACTTCTTGAGCGGAATGCACACCGAAGGATTCCAACCCCCCAGCGGCTGAAGAGGGACATACATGCTGAACAGTGGGTTTCCTCTCCCAATTGTAGATGCATACTAAGGATTAAGGGGATTTGTCTTGCTATCTACAAAGGTTTAGGAGACAACCTTGGGTGATATATGTAACCTGGGAGTGCTGCTCTCAGGGAGAGTGAATCAGGGATAACGCTACTGTACCTCCACAAAACTAGCCTATGAAATCATTACCCCTCTGCAATCAACATATTACTGTGGGTTGGAAAGGAATACCTTTTAAAGAATCCTAAAATATTATAAAAGGATATATATATACACACACACACAATTAAATACACACACAATTAAATACACACACAAATAAATACACACACACACACACACACACACAAATACACACACACACACACACACACACACACACACACACACACACACACACACACACACACACACACACACACACACACACACACACACACACACACACACACACACACACACACACACACACACACACCTTTTTCTGTCCTTAAACTCTTGAGCCCCAGAATCTCTTTGGACTCTTTTCATGTTCTATATAATACTGTATTATTTTCATGGATTTTGAACTACACTGGTAAACAATTTGTATGAAAAACACTGCATAGAAAAGCAATGCATGTCATTGTGTGGTAGAGACGATTGTTGCATGGAGATTTGAAGGTAGAGCACAAGGTGGATGGAATGAAGTGATGAGATGAGATTGCTATAAAGTTCAAACAGTAAAGAAGCAGAATGGCACAAAGATCCATTTACACTGAGATATCAATAAGAAAGTATGTATAGCAGTAGGTATGGAGGTGAGCTTTTTAAAAACCCAAAGAACCCAAATACTTCTATAAAACTCTGTAATGTATTCTGCTATTTGTCACTGTTTTCAGAAGCATTTGTTTTTTTTTATTTGAGATGTGTACGCCTGCCGAGATTCCCTTCGCTGTACTACAGTTGCGATCAAAACTTTTAAAGCATTCTGCGAAAAATGTGGCCTCACTTTTAAAGTCAAATGTTACCTAGGTGGGTGTGTGTTTGTTTTGGGAGGCAATAAACAAAAAACGACAGTAGGTGGTAATGAGCAGAGTTCCCAAAACCTGCCCCTTTTGCCATTTTTTTTTGTCCAAGAAACATTTGCACAATTTTAAAAGATCTCAATCAGTTCACACAATAAAAGAAAATGGCGGCGTCGAAACGTTACACTATATCCAGGCAGATATCACTCGGTGTGCACAGACTTGAATAAATATTTTTTTTTTTACAGGGGCCACCGAGTGACATCTGCCTGGTTATAGTGCTCCGTTTCAACACCGAGATGTTCTGGAGTTCACCTCACAGACTGCACGCCGGGGACTGGCAGGGATCCAAGAAGGACCCCAGGCACGCACCGATGAGGATTAAGGAACTGACATCGGATCTACATATTGATTATACAGTCCTTTATATTGCCGTAGAAGTACCATACTCTAGCACCACAGCCAACATTGTGAGTCCTGTTGGATGTCTCACTAGGCGGAGGATACATTATGTGCTTTAGTTCATATTCATAAATTGCCTCAGGTACCTGCCTAAACCCCATTGCAAGCCACCCCATTGGCAATCGTCATGCTGCATTATATTGCTGAGGAGGGTCTGACCAGCTGAGCATCATCCCCCCTTTTCTGGACTTTACCCTACTGTACACCCAGTAAAAGAAAAAAGTCACTCCCTACATACCTGTAGCTTGGAATATGGTTTTTGAGAGACAGAACCCCTATTTCAGGGTGTGTATGTTGTTTGAATATATATTCACCTGTGAAATACACCAATTTCACTAGATGTTAAACAAGTTCGAGCCAATTTTGCTAGAACTTAAAAAAGTTTCGGCACATTGTTTTGAGGGAGCTCATCACAAACTTTTTGAACATTTTGGGTGAAAAAGTGTGCATCTCTTGCATTGAGCGTTTCTATCTGTAACAGGATATACTACATCTAGCACTTTAATTTCTCCTCTCCTTGACTTTCTTCAATATGCTGTAAAGTAATTTATTCAGGGAAAGAGCTCCATTTAAACCAATGGGGCTTAGAAGCTTCTCTGACATGGAGAAGTGTCAAAAAAAAAAACCTCCTCCAGGTCAAAATAGTCAATCAAAACTGTATTGCTACTTGAAAACCCCAACAGCACTTATGCACATTTATATGTTAACTCAATAAAGTACCGTACATCATAATATGTTATGCCTGGAATCCATATCTTTGCTAAAATTGTATATACAGTAATAAAAACATTACAATGTTGGCCACATTCTTCCTTAGCCCCAGGTGTGTTTCAGAATGTATGTGGAGCACCTGTAATGCATTATTGAAAAGATCTCCTTATCCGTTTTAACTTTTACTTACGCCACTAATCTGTTCATCCTCAGGGAAGCATTAAAAGTTTTAGAATGCGCAATACTTTTCTCTGCTGTGAGCGACAAGTGGATTGATATGCTACAACTTTCCCGGTACTGGGACTGCGCTGTAATTGTAGTACAGGACCCATAAGTAATGCTTAAATGTCTACGGTTTGCCACTGTATGCAGACTTAATAAATATTAATAGCCCTACACAGGGAAGTTACGCCGTGATATCAGCTATAAAAGAAGAATCTATCTGAAAACAATAAAATACATTCAATTTTAAGCATAAGGGCATGTTCACTGATGCTGAACTGCTTGTTCTAATAGCTGACAACATAGACAATAAATTGGGCTGAAGCGGGAGAGGAGATAGTCTCTGCCTTTAAATAAGGACAATCAGTCATGTTTTACTTTACAGATTCTGTTCTTTGAAATAAAAAAAGGAGACATGTTTACAAACACTTGCTCGTTTTTATATTCTCCTCACTTAACCTGTTTCAATTCTTTTGCTCCAAATTCTTTATTAGCTGAAATTTTTTCCCTTCCTGGTTGACCCTGATGAAGCCACTAAATACGAAAACGCCTCCGATCTTTGTTCAAAACAAATTGGTTGCATAATTTTTTTTTTTCTAGTTAAACCATATGGACTTTTCATTTATCTGCTACACCGGGTCACTTCAAATGACCATGCCTTACTTTAAAAGGGAGGCGTTGTGTTAGGAGAGAGCTTAAACAAAAGAAAAGATGAAAGGACAGGTGCTTGATACATTTTCCGGTGCTGTATCGGAGTTATTATGGTAGTAACCAATGACCATATTCTTTTTTCTTTGACACTTCACTTGACCTCAGAGCCCGGGATGTTGCTCCCCCAAACCCCCCCACAACATCCTGCAAATAAAGCACCCACAGAGGTCTGGAAGTACGATGTTCGTGACTTTTATTCATATACATCGAAAGGGGAGGTGCTAACCCTGCCAGAGTGCCCCACCCACAGGTAAGGCCAATAACGCTTAAATCATGGCCCGTTAAGCTTGCACCGTCCCAAGTCCCAGCCGCTCAGCTGTCCCCACGTCAGCTGTGAGATGGGCCCCAAGTACTCAAAGCACAATGAGCCCTGCGCACTGGCCCACCATGCCACCACCGGGCATTACCGCAACTGAGCTCCGTCTGGCAAGGTTACCCTGCACCCCTAACCAGCCACCACGTTAATGGCAGCATAACCCCAACGGGCACCTCAAATATAAATATATGCGATATAAGTATAACACAAAACAGAATTTAACCAAAAGGGAAAGGAGGGCGGGAAAACCCAGTGGAGGGCACAGCATGATCTCCCGCCCCTCACTGCCTGCCTTTAACTCCTCCAGCTGGCCCCATCCTCCATTCGGGGAGTCGCTGGTGTACAAGTGGGGAGGGAGGGGGCAGGAGAAAAAGTTGGGGGTGGGGTGAGCCTGGGCCTTGCGGTCATGCCACACTTTGCCTACGGCTCCATGCTTTCTGAGTTGACAAAGGTATCGCCCGTAGCATCATTGTCAAGAAAAAAGACAGCGCACGACTCATAGTGTAAATGTAAATATAATACAAGAAAAGAAGCACAGACGCGCACCAAGGATGAAGACGTGTATATTCAGCTATACAACAGTATGACAAGTAGTAACTTACATATGAGGAGTTAAAAGTCCAGTGAGCATCGCAGGCTCTGCCTTGCCGACAGGTGTAGTTTCTGGCAGTGATACCGTGCTGAGACCGATCGATTCGCGCGCGGGGACGGACCGGGTATTCCAGCGTTGCTGTGCCAATTCCGGGTTCGAGTGCGTAGCGTTATCCGTATGTAACAATCTGACGCGTCTCTAGGGCTAGCAGAAACCTCTCAACTCGGCAAATACTCTGCACACAAAGTACACTAGGGCAGTGTAAAACTGGGACAGTAACACACTGAACCAGGACAAAATAGACTCTACCACAGCAGTGGCCTTAGTATACTTTGTGTGCACAGCATTTGCCGAGTTCAGAAGTTTCCGCTAGCCCTAGAGATGCCTTTTCGTGGCTCGCAGGCTTACAATGCTTTGACCAAAGGGTTAAACTAAATTACCCTTTTTCAAGAGAATATATAAGTATTTGACTGTATTTTTGTCATATTGGGTGTAGCATTGGGCTTCTCCGTCGTCTGTTGTAGCCCTAGAGACGCGTCAGATTGCTACACACGGGTACCGCTACACACACGAACCCGGACGTGGCACAGCCACGCTGGAATACCCGGTCCATCCCAGCTCGCGGATCGATCAGTCTCAGCACGGTATCACTGCCAGAAACGACACCTTTGCAGCGCAAGTACTTACCCTCAATACTGGATCAAACAATGAAACTCGCTACAAAAAAACAAGACTTTTCGTGAAGCTTAATTTACTATAAAAGAGCTTTTTTTTTTTTAACCACCACTGCAAGTTAAACTCTGCAAACCATATTTAATCCTATTACTTTTCTTTATTGAGCCAGGCTCTACAACAGCCAATTAGTCCATCTGGGGGTGGCATGGGATATGAAGCTAATGAGATTTGTGTCAGCCTCAAAATCAAATCAGAATGATGCAGTTTATGACATGCATGGTTTCTGTAAAGCATTTATTCTAATTGTACTTGCGATTGTCGTGAAAGTTAAGATAATCAACTCCTCAATTTCTAACATTAAAAGTCTTGTGCTGTGGAATTCTGCAGAACTGCTGCTCTGATGTAATCGTGCTGTGGAATTCTGCAGAACTGCTGCTCTGATGTAATCGTGCTGTGGAATTCTGCAGAACTGCTGCTCTGATGTAATCGTGCTGTGGAATTCTGCAGAACTGCTGCTCTGATGTAATCGTGCTGTGGAATTCTGCAGAACTGCTGCTCTGATGTAATCGTGCTGTGGAATTCTGCAGAACTGCTGCTCTGATGTAATCGTGCTGTGGAATTCTGCGGAACTGCTGCTCTGATGTAATCGTGCTGTGGAATTCTGCGGAACTGCTGCTCTGATGTAATCGTGCTGTGGAATTCTGCAGAACTGCTGCTCTGATGTAATCGTGCTGTGGAATTCTGCGGAACTGCTGCTCTGATGTAATCGTGCTGTGGAATTCTGCATTGTGCAGAGCTGCTGCAGATGCACTCACAGATTTCTACCAACATCAACGCTTTAAACCGCGCACTGGATCGGTAAGAGCAGAACACTGCGGCTGCAGGCGTACGCCGACTCTCCGCACTCTCCGGCTACACGCGCAGCTTCACTTCTGCATTGTGAAATCACGGAGGCATGGCCAAGCATCCTACGGAGTCCCGAGCCTGCAACAGTCAACAGCTCTGCTTGCCCGGTCGTGCGGGGGGGGGGGGGGGGGCGGGTCCAGGCAAAGATAACCCTATCTCAATGTGACCCTTATCAGTAATAAAACAATGTTCCTGCAAGTATATTGGGGAAAAAATGGGATGCACCCGACGCCCGGATGTAAATGGTATATACTAAAAATAATTGTATGTGTGCGCCACAATAAATAGTAGTTGAACCGTCGTCAATATTGTCTGCCAAGTGGAACCTGTTTATATTGTTAGTGCAGAATTAAGTTGCTATGTATCCACCAAAAATGATGGATGTTTAATAGTACAGCTCAACCCCGTTATAACGCGATCCGTTACAACGCGAATCTGCTTATAACGTGATGCAAGCGTGGCTCCCAATTTTCGTATTTATGAATACTTTACAACACGATTATTGGTACCTTAAATACTTTATTGTACAATGCATACAATTTTACATTATTTCTAACGCAATCCCCTTATAGCGCAATATGATTCTTTGGACCCCAAGCACAGCGTTATAAGGGGGTTAAGCTGTATTTGCTTAACAAAATTTCACCTTTTCACAGTATGGCCATTATAATATTACAGTTATAATTGATATTTACTAGTACTAGTTATAAATAAAAAATAGGCAGAATTCTGTTTTAATTTCAATTGTATCAATCATGTATTCCACATGATGCAATACAGTACATCGAATTTAATTTCAGACTGTGGGGCTTACTCTGTAAGCTCGGTGAGAGCTTTTCCAGGCAACGTGCACGGAAAGCCTCTTTGACTTAAATTGGGCTTTCCGTTCCGATTGCACGGAACAGCACTAACGGAGATTATAGAATAAGCCCCTATGCCTCATACAGTATGTATGCAGTCATATAACGACCTTCATACTTGTACAGTTTAGGAAGATTTGTTCTACTTTTTGGGACTAAAATGTTGACACACAAAATTCTTTTACAAATGATCACAGCAAACCGGCCCCCAGGGTATAATAAAGCCAATGAAAGAATCAGCAACACCAGAGCAAATCATTTATGAAGTGAATTTGTAAAGGTGCATGGAAACCCCAAGGGACACCTAAGTCCCTCCAATTAAATAATGGGAACAATGGAGGTTACCCGCACCCAAACAAAGACTATAAAGAAATCCAGAGATTTAGAAAATATGATTTTACTCATGGAATTACATACAAGTAGAGGAAAGAATCAATAACTGGAGCTGTGATGTACACAGGAAAAACTAGGAACGAGATACAGAATACAAACAAATCTGGCACGCAACAGAAAAAAAAAGCTGGTAATCAAGAATAGTGACATAAAAAAAGGCAAAAAAATAAATAAAAGAATCAGCCGGGACGTAAATAATAAAAATAAAGAGCCCAAAAGAAAAATCTCACAAGCAAGAACAGGAAAATGCAGAGATGAAGATACAAGGAGGGGGACATTTCAGGGGAAACCCCCCCATCTTCAGCCCAGTTTCCATTGGTTATAAACACCCGTAGTCCTGTACTTCCCTTTCACGGAGAACAAATACACAAAAATAAATGGTCTTTTTATGTTACCAGCAAAACACAGGCATAGGTAATGTCCAAATAAAGATGAAAAAAAAAAAGCAACGGTCTGTATCTTTGGGGCATCCACAGGGAGTGCTGCTCAGAAGAATTCCTGCCTTTCCCCAAGTGTAAATATAGTGTATTAAATACATACAGTTGTGCAACTGGCAGCAGTGATAACACAGCACCGCGCAGAAGAACTCAAATCTAATATTATAAACAGCCTCTCTGTTGCAATATCTGCTGCAGAATCATAGTAGCCATAAACACATATTTATAATGAGTTGCTACTGTATATAGTACCTTTTAATAGACAAAAACAAATGTCTTCATGTAAGTGTTATTACCCCTCCTTATGTGACACCTCGCAACTCTTCTCGTGGTTCGAATATGCCTACTGGTTTGTACCTAGCAGCTGGAAGGGGTTAATATTTTAATTCGATAATCACCGGGGTTAAAAACAAAAAAACAAACAAAGCAGTGATTTCTTATAAACACACATTCTGGGAATGGAAGCGTGGCTGATATTGGCCACAGCTGAGAGTTTTCAGTTCATGGCTGACCCAGTGACCCTGTCTCTGCCAGCTCAGCTAAAGTAAAAAAAAAATATATCAATACACATGCATCTCTCAATTTAATGTATTGCTGCATACAAACCTGTAATCCATATACAATTAACCATTTGTTATCTCTTAATTATACATAGTTGCCCTGGGGAGGCAAATTACGCTTCTTTGGGGGATGGTAAGAGGTTAAACCCTTGTTTGCCTTAGCGGTTAGTTAGGCATTTTCATGCAATGCATTACTTAGCCACTTAGGTAGCCATGGGGCTCGAAGGGGGGCGGGGGGCGGGGAAATGGGTAGTGTAGTTTGAGTTAAATATTAAACTTATAGTAGCCCTTACTGGTCAGCTAGTCAAGAAAACACACGACTAGCTGACCACACGGACTACAGAGGACTTAATATCATATACAAGTGTAAATAATAATATAACTTTATAATAATAATAATTAACTTTAATAATAATATTAACTTTATTTTTAGTGTTTTTACACTCAAATACAATATAATGCGCTCTTAGCAGCACGTGGGGTTATATTTACAGACACCGTCTGTTTATCACCATGTTAGTTTAGCCATTATATGCATAAGCAAGATAGGGCTAATCCTAACCTGGGATAGGTGATTAAAAAATTGCGGTTCTTTGTGGTGTTAGTCGGATACCAATAAATATTGGCACTTGATGATTGGTATCAAAATGAGTAAAATGGAGGTATTTACTCTTTTTTGTGCCCGTCCTGATATTTCTTTTATCAGCCGTGGTTTAAAAATGCGTAATATTTTGCTGTACCAATTTGACGACTTGAACCTAATACCGCAAATTTGGCCAAACGATCTTTGACTGCAGTCCACAGGGGGCTTACTCTATATCTGACAAAATGGCGGATTAGACCATTTCCCACTGAATGTCCCCATTGACTTCACGTGAATCCACACCAAGAAGCCACCTCCAGTATATAAGGAAGACACATACTTTGAGACTGCAGATTCTATCATTGTAGTTTTAACCCAAAGCTTACGAACGTGAGTATAACAAAAAGAAATGTAATGTTCTTATATTTTTGTATCACACGAAATCGCAGGGCCTCTAGTCGGTGAACGGAATATGTTTTATTTGTTTTCATTTCTGTATTTGCACATAATATTCTGTAGATGGAATTGCCTTGACATAAAGTGCTCGAGTATAAATAAGCATGATTATTTCTACAATAATTACATTGCCGCTTGCAATTTCTGAGTAAAGGGAAATGGCTTTGTTATTAAAGCATCCACAGAGGTCCTTGAAACTCTGGCTTTTGTGTGTATGAGCGTGATTCCATTGTATAAAAATTATTGGCTTCTTAGCAGGTTTAATGCCTTTTATTGGGCCAACATAAAAATTGTACATAGGTGTTACTGTGTTTCCATAAAACTATACTTTTGTAGGTCCAATAAAAATTTGAACAGTCAGTGTGGACCAATAGAAAACAGATATTTCTTTGGCTACACAAAGTCATGGAAATTGTTTGCGATTCCTGTTTTATTGGCGATAGTTTACATCACTGTTATATTTAGAGGAGATGGATGTGGCATGAACTAAATACAGCTCAACCCCCTTATAACGCTGTGCTTGGGGTCCAAAAAATCACAACGCGTTATAAGCGGATGGCCTTAGAAATAATGTACAATTGTATACATTGTACAATAAAGTATTTAAGACACCAATAATCGTGTTGTAAATTATTTTATAAATTCGAAAATTGGGAGCCATGCTTGCATCACGATATAAGCGGATTCGCGTTGTAGCGGATCGCGTTACAACGGAGTAGAGCTGTACATGTTATGTTGGGTTGGCTCTTCTCCACCTGAAAGAGCTAATCAGACACATTTAAAACATCATATTAACATGCTGTCCCAACTAAAAAAAAATATGACCTTCTATTGATACATATATCACGCAAGTGATTTTACAGCACGGATTTTTAGCATTCAATGTGATTAATTGTCCATCAGCTTCAGAGCAAGTGATTTTCGTTTTGAAAAATGACAAGGACAAAAGTACGGTGTGCAGCTTGAAATGCATAAATGAACAAGCAGCGAAATTAGCTTAAAAGTAATGAATGCCAAGAACTCAAATTTTTCATGTGAAAACAACCTCTCAATTAAGTTTAATTAATGCGGTGCTGTCATCTTATTACTGGGTAACCAACTTGTATCCATTATTTCAAGAGGATTATTGAGTGGATGTATTGCGTTAGAGATGCCAGGCTATATCCAGCATGAAAACGGAATGCAGATTAGGAAAGCTACAATATTACTATCCTTGATTATAAAAGCTTTCCATATCAGAGCCACAAATTACTTTATTTACATTCGACGGCTTAAAAGTAATATCACTGGTTGTATTCTCCTATTTAAATTCCACAATGGATCTCCTGCAGTTTTGGCTTCGACAACAGGATGGAAATCCAATTTGATCTAGATTTCATATTAATCTCGTACTGTGAGATAAATAAGAGGGAATCAACATTTGGTTGAGAGACAGGACTTAGGCAATTGATTTGGAAGAATAAATAAAGATAATTATCAAGTTTCCTACCTGCCAAATTCACTTTGGTCGCTCTAGAAGCAATATATGTTGGCATTTTAACATGGTGTATAGAAAATAATACGTCAGCATGATTGTTTTTAAGCTTACATAAAAGCATAGTCTGTAAAGACACGTGTCACTTATCTCACCTAGTCTGTCCACTTCTTCTGTAGTAAAAACTCATACGCAATTTAATAATTAGCTTTAATATATATATATCTATCTATCTATATATATATATCTATATATATAGATATATATATATATAGATATATATATATATATGCAAATATAACTGTATGCTCATCTGCATGTCTTAGGCAGGTCTGCAACCCCGCCTTTCCCCATTATCACCCAGCATACAGCACTTCCACTGCAGCAAAGGATTCTGGGAAATGACATGCAAATGAGCACACAGTGTCACATTTTGCCTCAATAACCATTTTTAACACACATATATATATATATATATATATATATGATAGCCTTATTTCTATCATATTTTTTTTTTACTGTATTAACCTTTTCCACGTTTTCTCCACCCAATATGTGACTAAGTACTTCCCCATACATCCCTTGAGCCTTCGTCCCTCCAGCTTCTGAGTATGACCTCTTGCTCTAGTACTTTTCATTCCTTGAACCACGCATCCCTCCTGTAGTTTGGTGAAACCTTTGGTATAATTAGAAGTGTCAATCATATCCCGCTCTGCATCCTCTCTTCCCAGCAGAACATGTTGAGGTAATTTAGTCTCTCTTGATAAGTGTTATGTTGTAGATCATGCACCATTTCGTAGACCAATGAACGTACAGCACTTATTACTCCATAAGACCCCTCCCATGCTAGAAGACACCTTGTAGCCCATTCAAGCACGGGATCCCCTCCATTTCTGATTACTTTTTCCAACCACACTTCCACTGGTTGGCTAAAGGGATGTCATCAGAAACAGAGGGGATCACGTTACAGCAATCAATATGATTGGCTGCAGTACAGTACCATGTGACCCTGTGACACTTCTCCTGCGACGGGCCTGGTCACTATAAAAGGCCAGGGCCCTCACAGAAGACAGGAAGCCAGCCAGATGCCACATCAAGGGGCATAAAGATTGAAGAAAGAAGACGTCAGAAAGAAGAAACTAAATACTCACTTACTGTAGGAGGACTCTTCAATCAATAGGAGAGAGCAAGGGCATAGGGTAAAGATGAGGATCCCCCATTGCATTCCCATGGGTAGTCCCAGTTTAAAAATAGGCCAATGGGCCTGGATTATATTTTTAGGAATTTTCCCGTTTTGGCTTTATTTATGGCATTGAGCCTTTGGATTGTTTTTATGTTTTTTTCATTTTTTCTTGGTCAGCTGGCCGTGGATTAATTTTTTTTATGGCTAGGCATCGTCCGCTTTTATGAATTGTTCCTTTAGGGGCTACTGACCCTGAAGATGAGGATGGCCTTTATCATGGATGGTGTAAGATTAAATCTTTAATTACATGCTTTCATTGAGTGACAATGGGACTTTATCGGCTCTTATTGAGATGGCCTACATCGCCACACTGACAAACAATAGGTATATATTTTTAAATGATATGTTTAATAATGTTTACATATTGTGTTGTTAAGGTTTATGCATCTAAAGTGTCATTAATTGTGTGTACAATGGCAAATAATCCCTATTAGCAATTAGTCATTTGGTTAATATGGCTATTGCCAATTACTGTAGATGGGAAAGGGGTCACGATTGTTTGGGATGAAGATGGAGGTGTTGGGATAGTTGGATCAATAATAGGGATAGTGCAAGATATAGGGATAGGTAAATTACAATAGCTTTACCAGAGGAGTAGGAGAGTTGACTGCTCCAAGATGGCTGCTGGATCTAAAAGAAAGCATGCTAGCCTGGAATAGCAGGAAATACTGCCAGTCTGTTCCAACTAGTAGGGGAGGAAGGAACAGCTCAACTAACTAAGACATGCAGGGGGGTTGCCAGGGCAACAGGCTGGGAAGCCAAGGGAAAGTAACAATGTTGCAACATTACACTGAGGAGTGATGGCTGCCTCAGAACTAGGAAAATTAAACAAACAGGTTCCAGGACCGTCATAGTAATTATCTTAGGACAATGTCATTGTTATTATATGCATCAGCATTTTATGGCGAAGGTAAGACATGAGATGTACACACTATAGAAGAGAATGTCACGACCCTTCTTCACAAACATACAAGCAGTATACTGTATTGAATTATTTGTTTTAGAAGCAATTGAAGATTATATCTGTATTATGCATCCTGGTCACT
Organism: Ascaphus truei; assembly: GCF_040206685.1. NCBI lineage: Eukaryota > Metazoa > Chordata > Amphibia > Anura > Ascaphidae > Ascaphus > Ascaphus truei. Next base: position 7,788,649 of record NC_134504.1, read on the forward strand.
ATCTTGCTCTTCCTGCTGTGTGTTTTATTGTAAGTGAGGTTTGATTTTTTTTATGTAGTTATAAGAAATGTGAATAAAATGTCTGATAGAATTGAGTGGGTTTTTTTTTGTTACATATTGTGTTATACCCGAGGTTGAACCACTGGCGTATTACTTACATTAGTCAGAATTGTTATCATCACTTAAGTGTTGGTTCAGGTTTTTTTCTCGAATCATATTGTGGACTTGAATGACAGAGCAGCAGTTCTCATTACAATGCTTGCACAGTACGTTGATACAGTATCGTTGTTTGCAGCTGTGACTCATTTTGGAAGTAGGTATTATACTGCAGCTTCATTGCAGGTTGTGATATATTTTAATGAAATGATTTAGAGTTTAAATTATAATATACAGAGCTTTCAACGCTTCACAGGTCTCTTCTTTAAGTGCACAGTCGCAACGGCAGTGACGGAACCATAGACACACAAAGGGTATACAGCATATAAGAGAAACTGCCCAGTCTTTAGGTGAAGTGCTGAGATGATTAGCACAGTTTAACAGGAGCTTAGTATTGTATGCTACAGCATGTGTAAAAAATCGGTGAATAGCAAAGGTGTGAAGAGGTGTTAGGCTACCACTTTGTCAGAGATGACAGACAGGAAGTTCATTGCAGGTTACCATAATGCATCATGATGGTCCAAGTCTTGGTTCAAGCCATTGATTTTAAAACGCAGAGTGGTTGTATATAATTAAATGGAGCTACACAAGCTTGAAGCTTTAGGAACACCCTACTTTGATGTTAATTAACCCCTATATTACTTACATTTAGTTTGATTTTTTTTCCTGGTTTGAAGAGAAGGGGTTTCCAAAAAGAGCTTGCTGGGGTTCTCTGTGTGTTTGAAGAGAAGGCTTACAATCTTTTTTGTGGTTGTATATACTAGCATGAAGAAAGACTATATTTTACATTTTTATTTTATGTGCATGAACAAGTTCTGTCCTATATTGAATGTAAGAAATATGACACCGATGCTTAGATAAATACAGTTCAACCCCCTTATAACGCGGTGCTTGGAGTCCAAAGAATCACATCGCGTTATAAGGGGATCGCGTTGGAATTAATGTACAATTGTATGCATTGTGCAATAAAGTATTTAAGACACCAACAATCGTGTTGTAAAGTATTCATAAACACGAAGATTGGGAGCCACCCTTGCATCGCGTTATAAGCGGATTCGCGTTGTAGCGGATCTCGTTATAACAGGGTTGAGCTAGAATGATAAAACTTGAATGAGGACCAATGTGCATCATTTGGGAGCCTGAAATATAGGGCCACGTTATCTTAACTTGCTCACTTTGTGACAACTTCTCTCAAGTTTCTACTACTGTACATGCAGAAGATATTAAAAAAAAATGTGTCTCACTTGCCCTTGTAGGGGACTGAAGAAAGTGTCCTAATAGCCTTCTATATTCACAACACAGCAATTTCAAATGTTTCATTAGCATGTTTGGACAGTTAATGTAAATGTGCTACTATATTTTATTCCCAGTAGAAGGTCACTTTCGTACAAAGTCTGGTCAAGTGGCTTGTTTGTACATCCTCTGTTATGTAATGTGTAGGTTTGCTTGTAACAGGTGACCTACTGCAAAATACGAAATACTTTAGCACCCCAGTCACCACCATATCCTTAATGGACTTTAGATATTTATAATTTTATTGTTCATTTCACATATTCATTGTTTATTTCACATATTTGAATATCACTTGTATGTGCCAGGTTTATTTCTATATTTGTATTTTTATATTATTAGCTGTTTAGCCTTATTTCTTAGGCACCTCAGATCTCTCACTTTATTTCATTGCGGATTGTGATACAGCTCAACCGCCTTATAACGCTGTGCTTGGGGTCCAAAGAATCACACCGCGCTATAAGCGGATCGCGTTAGAAATAATGTACAATTGTATGCATTGTACAATAAAGTATTTAAAACTCCAACAATCGTGTTGTCAAGTATTCATGAATCCGAAAATTGGGAGCCACCCTTGCATCGCGTTATAAGCGGATTTGCGTTGTAACGGATCGCGTTATTACGGGGTTGAGCTGTGTCTTTTAACCGCTTTGCTTCTGGGGGGGAGAGGGGGGGAGCTGGGGGTGGTGGTGCTGCAATGCATTTCATACAGTTGAGACATGAACAACTGTATAATGAAAAGCCCCATAGTCTTTATTTTTACTGGGGAGGGGGTAGGGGGTAGTTGGACATTAGTCATGAAAGCATCCCTTTTATTTGAAGCCTCACTAGGGTTGAGTGAGAGACTTTAAGGAAGTATCGCAGACAGACGCTTTGTGATGGAAAAATACAGGATGGATTCCTTGACAAAATAGTTTGCTGAATCTCCATTTTTTTTTTTTAGTCTCTGTGTATGTGAGACATTATTCAGTTTAAAGACTACATAAGTCAAACTCTTTTTTCCGTGTTATCTAGGTTTCGTGTGTAGACTGCATTGTGGCTTAAAAGGGATTATGCTGTATTTCAATGTCAGTCACCATTAAAAATGAACAGACTTTTACAACTAAAACGGAATTACTTGAAATATATAATATTTAATTAGCGTTCATCTATCACTACTCGATCATCAGCAAGACACTTCAGATATAAGCTTAGCTGCTATGCATAATCATTAAAGTCGCTACTTCCCTACCTGTCAGAGCTCAACATGCTTTTAGCTGCCAATGTCAGATAGGGAATGTTTGCTGGTTGTGAGATCCGTTTATTGGATCGACATAAAATTATAAATAGGTTTTTGGTACATGAGCTTTTCAAGGCCACAAAGATTCATTCCTGCAGTGGCAGAGACGATACCAAATGCGCCCTCATTATCATATTGCTGAGGAGGCACAGTGGTTTTGTTTTAATAACCTAAGTTAAAAAACAAATGAAAAATAAGATCAATGAAAACCATTAAAACCACTTGAGAGAAAACTGTAAATTGCTGGTTTGCTAGATGCAGAACCTACGGATTAATGGAAGATTTGCTGCAGATTCTATAAGCTTTCTTATTTATTATAAATGTTTTCTGCCGTCCTGTGCACGCAGTTAATTTTATTTTTAAATTAGGGACCTAAAATGCTCACCTCCTGTTCTGTAGACTTAATCTCATCTCTCTTTGATCGTTTCGTTTTTTTTTTTTTTTTTAATTTCTTTCGTTTTTTGTACTGCTGGGCTGCGGGAAAATGCCGAGCGCTGATGTATTGCAGTACATCTAAAGAATAAAATATTATATCGGAGGTTGCGATGAAAAAAATAAAACAATTTTGAGTGGTTACGGTTACGTGCTTCTAATTTTTATTGCTCGCCATTATTTAGCATTTAAAAAAAAATTGTAATAAGCTTTGAGTGGTTTTAAATGAGGAAAACAATGGTAATTCTTGATTACTTTTATGTAAGACGCCGAACCCTTACCTCTGAGCAGTGGAAGGTTGAAAAGGAAATGTATAGAACGGGTCATTTTTAATACAACAGGTTGATTTGGGAAATTATTTATTAAACTGCAATAGTGACGATCGAGGCACAGACACATCCATTGATTTTGGGTCTAGACCAGCGGTGCGCAAACTGGGAGGCGTTCCCCCCCCCCCCCCCAGGGGGGGTGAGGCGATTGCAGAGGTCCCGCGCTCCTCCCTAAGGCATTTAAATTAAAATACCGGGGGATTGCGTGAGGCTTCTGCAACAGTAACACTTACCGGGATTCAGACGCGTCTCCATGGCAACTGTGACGTGACCTCACGCGACCACGGAGCATCATTTTACGCTGCTGGCAGGTAGGAGAGGGGGCGCGAGACAGGGGAAGGCCGGGCAGGGGGGCGCAGCTTCAAAAGTTTGCACTCCCCAGGTCTAGACTACCAATTTACCACCAATGGGAGTTTCCGTGTCATAGTGCCCCAATTGGTGCTATCACTGTTGGAGGAACCCACCTGGAAGAACAGCATACTTGTATCCAGCAAATGCCTGATTGTATATTATAAATAAATGATATTAGAGGGGAAAATATAATAATAATAATACATTTATTTAAAATGAAGCTTTTCTCCCCAATGGGACACAAAGCACTTCGCAATTACAGTATAGCATGCCCTATAGCCTTGGAGCAAAGATAATATATCTCCAAATTAACCCCCGTCCAGATTTTTCCTTCAGCTCCGTGGGTAAATGCAACCCCAATGGGCTAGTAACGCACATACTGTATACGCATCTTTAAAACAGACACCAGAAAGTTTTTCCCCTCCTAGCCGGTTATAAGGGATCTGTCCGAACATCCAGGATGACTGCTGACAGGAAGTGACATCATCTTCTCAGAAGCTACAAAGACCATCTTGCTTCCAGGCAATCCCTGCCCTCACAGGAAGTAAGCCTCGCTTTGGACCTCATTAACAGCAACTGCCTCTGGCCTTTAAGTAGCAGGCAGTTTCTATCCAACTTTGCTCATGCAAAGTACTTGTACCTTGTCCTGTCTGAGCTCTGCCTTGTCTTTGTTTTGCCTGCCGCCTGTCTCGACCTTGGAACTGAATCTGACTACCCTTTGCCTGCCGCCTGCCTAGACCTCAGACCATTGGTGGTAAATTGGTAGTCTAGACCTGGGGAGTGCAAACTTTTGAAGCTGCGCCCCCCTGCCCGGCCTTCCCCTGTCTCGCGCCCCCTCTCCTACCTGCCAGCAGCGTAAAATGATGCTCCGTGGTCGCGTGAGGTCACGTCACAGTTGCCATGGAGACGCGTCTGAATCCCGGTAAGTGTTACTGTTGCAGTAGCCTCACGCAATCCCCCGGCATTTAATTTAAATGCCTTAGGGAGGAGCGCGGGACCTCTGCAACTGCCTCACCCCCCCCTGGGGGGAACGCCTCCCAGTTTGCGCACCGCTGTGTGTGTGTGTGTGAGTGCGTGAGTGCCTGCATGTGTGTGCGCGCGTGTGTGTGTATGAGTGCGTGAGTGCCTGTGTGTGTGTGTGTGTATGTGTGTATGTATGAGTGCTCCAGCCCGAGTCCGTGGAGGGAGGGGGGGGGAGAGTAGCGGGTCCCTCCTGCAGCCAGTGGAGGGAGGGACCCATAGAAATGAACAGCACTTGTGTTACCAAAAGATGAAGATGCTCATCTTGGCAATGAGGCTAGGCAGATTTCTGTACCAAAGATAGATTACATGTCAGCAAGATTGTCATTTGTTGTTAAATACCCCACACGTTGCACATAGTGTTAGCATATTAAAGCGAGGCCTTTTTACCATGCTTAAGTTCTAAATACCTGGTCCCTCCTGCAGTCCGGGGAGGGGGGGGAGAGTAGCAGCTCCCTCCTGCAGTCCTGGGAGGGGGGGGGAGAGTAGCAGCTCCCTCCTGCAGTCCGTGGAGGGAGGGGGGGGAGAGTAGCAGGTCCCTCCGCTCAAGCCACGCCCCCCCTCCCTGTCAAACCTCCCACCTCCCGCTCCGGCTCTTACACTTACTTACACACACACTCAGACACTTACACACACTCACAGACACTTACACACACTCACACCCACATACACACACCCATATACACACACACACTTTCTCTCCCATATATACATACACACACACACTCTCTCACTCTACACAGACGGGGGGTGGGGTCAGAGCAGAGGAAAGGCCGCGACCAGCACCACCACCCGCTCCCCCCCCTCCTCCCGCGCAGGCAGCGGGAGCGCCAGGGACAGCGGTGGGGAGAAGAAACCCCCCCGCTACCACCTCCATGCAGGCAGCGGGATCTGAGGTAAGCGGCGACCTGAGGGACATCCCCGCTCCCATCTCCTGCCCCGCGGCCTGTCCCGCGGTGACAGGGGGAAGCGGGGACAGGAGGGACATCCCCGCTCCCATCTCCTGCCCCGCGGCCTGTCCCGCGGTGACAGGGGGAAGCGGGGACAGGAGGGACATCCCCGCTCCCATCTCCTGCCCCGCGGCCTGTCCCGCGGTGACAGGGGGAAGCGGGGACAGGAGGGACATCCCCGCTCCCATCTCCTGCCCCGCGGCCTGTCCCGCGGTGACAGGGGGAAGCGGGGAGCGGAGGGACATGCCCGCTCCCATCTCCTGTCCCGCGGGATGAATATGCGCTAAAGCATGGCGGCCATTTTTTTTTCTCGCGACCCCGTTAGTAACGCGGTGGTCTCGGGGTGGACCCCGAGACCCGCGTTATAACGGGGTTTAGCTGTATATAGTGTTTAAAGGACTTTTTTTGCTTGAATCTTCAGTCCGGGTGGTTGTCAGAGGGCTCATTGAGGCTGCCCCTGTCTCGGAATGTGCAGTACCTTTACGGAGTCCTGCGATGGACTGGAGTAACGTTGATGACTGCAGGACAGGATATGGACCCGCAGGGCAGAGGTAGGTAGTAATACACCGACCTTGGTCTGGGATCAGAGGCCTGGGATGCAGGGGTAGTCAGGTATGGTTCCGGGGTTTAGGCAGGCGGCTGGTAAAGGGTAGTCAGGTCCACTTCCGAGGTCGAGGCAGGCGGCAGGCAAGGGGTAGTGAGGCCCGGTTCTGAGATCGAGGCAGGTGGCAGGCAAGGGGTAGTCAGGTCCGGTTCTGAGGTCTAGGCAGGCGGCAGGCAAAGGGTAGTCAGATTCAGTTCCAAGGTCGAGACAGGCGGCAGGCAAAACAAAGACAAGGCAGAGCTCAGACAGGACAAGGTACAAGTACTTTGCATGAGCAAAGTTGGATAGAAACTGCCTGCTACTTAAAGGCCAGAGGCAGTTGCTGTTAATGAGGTCCAAAGCGAGGCTTACTTCCTGTGAGGGCAGGGATTGCCTGGAAGCAAGATGGTCTTTGTAGCTTCTGAGAAGATGATGTCACTTCCTGTCAGCAGTCATCCTGGATGTTCGGACAGATCCCTTATAACCGGCTAGGAGGGGAAAAAATTTCTATTGTCAGTTTTAAAGATGCGTATACAGTATGTGCGTTACTAGCCCATTGGGGACCTAAAATGCTCACCTCCTGTTCTGTAGACTTAATCTCATCTCTCTTTGATCGTTTCGTTTTTTTGTTTTTTTTCATTTCTTTCGTTTTTTGTACTGCTGGGCTGCGGGAAAATGCCGAGCGCTGATGTATTGCAGTACATCTAAAGAATAAAATATTATATCGGAGGTTGCGATGAAAAAAATAAAACAATTTTGAGTGGTTACGGTTACGTGCTTCTAATTTTTATTGCTCGCCATTATTTAGCATTTAAAAAAAAATTGTAATAAGCTTTGAGTGGTTTTAAATGAGGAAAACAATGGTAATTCTTGATTACTTTTATGTAAGACGCCGAACCCTTACCTCTGAGCAGTGGAAGGTTGAAAAGGAAATGTATAGAACGGGTCATTTTTAATACAACAGGTTGATTTGGGAAATTATTTATTAAACTGCAATAGTGACGATCGAGGCACAGACACATCCATTGATTTTGGGTCTAGACCAGCGGTGCGCAAACTGGGAGGCGTTCCCCCCCCCCCCCCCAGGGGGGGTGAGGCGATTGCAGAGGTCCCGCGCTCCTCCCTAAGGCATTTAAATTAAATGCCGGGGGATTGCGTGAGGCTTCTGCAACAGTAACACTTACCGGGATTCAGACGCGTCTCCATGGCAACTGTGACGTGACCTCACGCGACCACGGATCATCATTTTACGCTGCTGGCAGGTAGGAGAGGGGGCGCGAGACAGGGGAAGGCCGGGCAGGGGGGCGCAGCTTCAAAAGTTTGCACTCCCCAGGTCTAGACTACCAATTTACCACCAATGGGAGTTTCCGTGTCATAGTGCCCCAATTGGTGCTATCACTGTTGGAGGAACCCACCTGGAAGAACAGCATACTTGTGTCCAGCAAATGCCTGATTGTATATTATAAATAAATGATATTAGAGGGGAAAATATAATAATAATAATACATTTATTTAAAATGAAGCTTTTCTCCCCAATGGGACACAAAGCACTTCGCAATTACAGTATAGCATGCCCTATAGCCTTGGAGCAAAGATAATATATCTCCAAATTAACCCCCGTCCAGATTTTTTCCTTCAGCTCCGTGGGTAAATGCAACCCCAATGGGCTAGTAACGCACATACTGTATACGCATCTTTAAAACAGACGCCAGAAAGTTTTTCCCCTCCTAGCCGGTTATAAGGGATCTGTCCGAACATCCAGGATGACTGCTGACAGGAAGTGACATCATCTTCTCAGAAGCTACAAAGACCATCTTGCTTCCAGGCAATCCCTGCCCTCACAGGAAGTAAGCCTCGCTTTGGACCTCATTAACAGCAACTGCCTCTGGCCTTTAAGTAGCAGGCAGTTTCTATCCAACTTTGCTCATGCAAAGTACTTGTACCTTGTCCTGTCTGAGCTCTGCCTTGTCTTTGTTTTGCCTGCCGCCTGTCTCGACCTTGGAACTGAATCTGACTACCCTTTGCCTGCCGCCTGCCTAGACCTCAGAACCGGACCTGACTACCCCTTGCCTGCCACCTGCCTCGATCTCAGAACCGGGCCTCACTACCCCTTGCCTGCCGCCTGCCTCGACCTCGGAAGTGGACCTGACTACCCTTTACCAGCCGCCTGCCTCAACCCCGGAACCATACCTGACTACCCCTGCATCCCAGGCCTCTGATCCCAGACCAAGGTCGGTGTATTACTACCTACCTCTGCCCTGCGGGTCCATATCCTGTCCTGCAGTCATCAACGTTACTCCAGTCCATCGCAGGACTCAGTAAAGGTACTGCACATTCCGAGACAGGGGCAGCCTCAATGAGCCCTCCTACAACCACCCGGACTGAAGATTCAAGCAAAAAAAGTCCTTTAAACACTATATACAGCTAAACCCCGTTATAACGCGGGTCTCGGGGTCCACCCCGAGACCACCGCGTTACTAACGGGGTCGCGAGAAAAAAAAATGGCCGCCACGCTTTAGCGCATATTCATCCCGCGGGACAGGAGATGGGAGCGGGCATGTCCCTCCGCTCCCCGCTTCCCCCTGTCACCGCGGGACAGGCCGCGGGGCAGGAGATGGGAGCGGGGATGTCCCTCCTGTCCCCGCTTCCCCCTGTCACCGCGGGACAGGCCGCGGGGCAGGAGATGGGAGCGGGGATGTCCCTCCTGTCCCCGCTTCCCCCTGTCACCGCGGGACAGGCCGCGGGGCAGGAGATGGGAGCGGGGATGTCCCTCAGGTCGCCGCTTACCTCAGATCCCGCTGCCTGCATGGAGGTGGTAGCGGGGGGTTTCTTCTCCCCACCGCTGTCCCTGGCGCTCCCGCTGCCTGCGCGGGAGGAGGGGGGGGGGAGCGGGTGGTGGTGCTGGTCGCGGCCTTTCCTCTGCTCCGACCCCACCCCCCGTCTGTGTAGAGTGAGAGAGTGTGTGTGTGTATGTATATATGGGAGAGAAAGTGTGTGTGTGTATATGGGTGTGTGTATGTGGGTGTGAGTGTGTGTAAGTGTCTGTGAGTGTGTGTAAGTGTCTGAGTGTGTGTGTAAGTAAGTGTAAGAGCCGGAGCGGGAGGTGGGAGGTTTGACAGGGAGGGGGGGCATGGCTTGAGCGGAGGGACCTGCTACTCTCCCCCCCCTCCCTCCACGGACTGCAGGAGGGAGCTGCTACTCTCCCCCCCCCTCCCCGGACTGCAGGAGGGAGCTGCTACTCTCCCCCCCCTCCCCGGACTGCAGGAGGGACCAGGTATTTAGAACTTAAGCATGGTAAAAAGGCCTCGCTTTAATATGCTAACACTATGTGCAACGTGTGGGGTATTTAACAACAAATGACAATCTTGCTGACATGTAATCTATCTTTGGTACAGAAATCTGCCTAGCCTCATTGCCAAGATGAGCATCTTCATCTTTTGGTAACACAAGTGCTGTTCATTTCTATGGGTCCCTCCCTCCACTGGCTGCAGGAGGGACCCGCTACTCTCCCCCCCCCTCCCTCCACGGACTCGGGCTGGAGCACTCATACATACACACATACACACACACACACACACACACACACACAGGCACTCACGCACTCATACACACACACGCGCGCACACACATGCAGGCACTCACGCACTCACACACACACACACAGACAGGCACTCGCACTCACACACACAGACCGCTAACCCCCCCCCCCCGCTGCAGTACAGGGCCCGCCGTAGCCGCAGCGCAGGGCCCCGCCACCCCCCCAACCCCCACAGCACAATGACTTCCCACCCCCTTAACTTTGTGAAACAAAAGTCACAAGACAGGCAAAATACATCTGTTAAAGTGCAGTTGTCTGTTTATTTCTATATAATAATTGTGTGCAGTGTGCAGTGTGTGTGCAGTGTGTGTGCAGTGTGTCAGTGTGTGCAGTGTGAGCAATGAGGAGTGTGTGTGCAGTGTGTCAGTGTGTGCAGTGTGAGCAATGAGCAGTGTGTGTGCAGTGTGCAGTGTGTGTGCAGTGTGTCCAATGAGCAGTGTGTGTGCAGTGTGCAGTGTGTGTGCAGTGTGAGCAATGAGCAGTGTGTGTGCAGTGTGCAGTGTGTGTGCAGTGTGAGCAATGAGCAGTGTGTGTGCAGTGTGCAGTGTGTGTGCAGTGTGTCCAATGAGCAGTGTGTGTGCAGTGTGCAGTGTGTGTGCAGTGTGTGTGCAGTGTCAGTGTGTGCAGTGTGAGCAATGAGCAGTGTGTGTGCAGTGTGAGCAATGAGCAGTGTGTGTGCAGTGTGCAGTGTGTGTGCAGTGTGTCAGTGTGTGCAGTGTGAGCAATGAGCAGTGTGTGTGCAGTGTGTGTGCAGTGTCAGTGTGTGCAGTGTGCAGTGTGTGTGCAGTGTGTGTCAGTGTGTGCAGTGTGAGCAATGAGCAGTGTGTGTGCAGTGTGTCAGTGTGAGCAATGAGCAGTGTGTGTGCAGTGTGCAGTGTGTGTGCAGTGTGGCAGTGTGAGCAATGAGCAGTGTGTGTGCAGTGAGTGTGTGCAGTGTGTGCAGTGTGCAAAAAACGGGAGCCACGGGAAAACCGCGTTATAACCGAATCGCGGTATAACGAGGCGCGTTATAACGGGGTTTAGCTGTACTTAGTTCCCAAAGCGTGCAATTGCTGTTAAATGTTTCTACTGTATTTTCAACTGTTCTCTATATATTTGTATTTAATTTCCACGAAATACACGATTAAATAGAAAAGCCAGAATCCATAAAGATGTTACAGTAATGTCGAGATAGGATTTTGGGTCTAGACTGTAATAAATGGAGAAACAAAGCGAAAACAAGCAAAAACGGAGCAGGAAGGACCCAGAATCAAAATCAGAATAAAAGGGCACTTTAATGTGACAAAAGACCCATCCAACGCGTTTCGAACGTCACAGCGTTCTTTTTCAAGGATAAAACATAGTGTAATAACATCCATTAAATACCCTCTTACTTACTTAATACCCTCTTACGTATTTAATGGATGTTATTACACTATGTTTTCTCCTTGAAAAAGAACGCGGTGACGTTCGAAACGCGTTGGATGGGTCTTTTGTCACATTAAAGTGCCCTTTTATTCTATTTTTCATTCTGGGTCCTTCCTGCTCCGTTTTTGCTTGTGCGCTTTGTTTCTCCATTAATTCCTGTTTACTGCAATATTGGAAGCTGCACAGCCTGCCTACCACTCCTTGGATTTGTGAGTATTGCTTATTATTCAGGGGAACCTGCCAATGAGACTGATTGTGGGTGGGCTTGTACCATCTACCACCTGTCTTCAGGAGGATAGTACCCATACTAGTGGTCATTATGTACTAATACCATTACTCATTTTTTATACCTTGGATTAGTGGTTTTGGCTTACAATATGCTTTTATTCCTGGCATTGGAGTGCTTTAGCCTATTTTCTCTATGGGTCTAGACTGTGACAGCTCTTTGGGTGATTTAGATTGTGGGGGAGGAGGACTTCAATTTAGTAGTATCTCGAGTTGTGTATGTGTATATCCCCTCAAACCTCCCTCCAAATAAATTAGGGAGTGATGCCTGTCATGAAAAATGAGCACACCTGAGGTACTCTGGGAGATATGCTCATGGACATGCAAAGTATATTTAAATGAATCACATCAGTCACTTCCTAAAGGGATTTCCATAAGCAGTATATTGAGTTGGTAAGCCTAAGGCACTTAGTGACTGGAATGGTGTACTGGTTTCAGAACCAACAGGACTAAAACCCATAACCACTGCTTTTCTTAAAAGCAGCTCTAGCAGTGTGAGCAAAACCAGCTGCCTGGTAGCACTACTGTAACTGTCTGCTAGCAAATCTCCAAAGGAAATCTATTGTGTGGATTTATTGCCCTTTTAATTTATGGCAGACGGCAGAGGGAATATTTGTGTCCCCGTTCTGTCATACTGTACAGTAGCTCCCCACCCCCTGGCTTCCTCTGAAAGCAGACCACCTCCACTTCCTGGTTGACAGTTTAATTTTCCCCCAGTGCTGTTCAAAACCAAGTTTAAATCCTGAAGCTGAAGGGTCGTACCCGTGACTCTTTTGCATATGCGGTTCAGGGCGGTCATATTAACAAAGCGTTTATTGGTTGCCACCAGCTGCATTGTGTCTGGTATCTCCAACTTCGGTGACACGCGGTGAAGGTTACATTTAGAGCTGTGATTGTCTGAATGCCTGAGTAGTTTTCTCATTACCATGGAAGTCATTGCTCAGCACCAGAGATCATGTTCCATAAATGTTTCCAGTATGCATGTTCAATAAAGAATGATTATATTGTGTACAACATGCGCAGTATTAATCAATCAGTCAATATATGTCTGAGTTCCAATGGCAAAGTCTTCATATAATCAACTTACAATGAGACAGAAGAGCAGTGAAGTTTTTAACTCAGCAAATATTGCAGGATAATAATTTACATATTTTCATGTGCAGATTTCTTTGATCAAATTCTCTAAATCCAAATGGAAGAGAACAGGCATACTATCCGAGCATCGGTTGCTATGGCAAGCACAGGTTTTTTTAATTAACCTTTTCAATGCCTCTATGATGTGCGTGAAACAGAAAGAGATAAACTCACATAAAATCAAACATGTACAGCCAGTGCCTGAGGGCTGCATTAATTCATGCAATGGCCTTTTCAGTTTTATTTTCTGTGCATAGATTTCTGCTCGGAAAGAAGATTGTTTAGCATTTATACCGATTAAACCATTTCCCCCCCCTTGTTTATTGCAATCTATAAGTTACAAATATGATACCATTTGACTTTCAGTTCTGGGAGACCTTTAGATAAAATCCGGTGCAAATTTGAAATACCGGCCCCCTTTACATCACTGAAGAAACTTACCAATCTAACTGGCTTCTTCTACACATTATTTTTCCACACGTTTTCAAAGATGGCAGAAAAAAATAATAGCAGGGGTGGCAAATTAGTGTAATTAAAATCAATCACAAAGAAGGAAATAACAGAAAATAAAGAAAAAATAGAAACCCTACCCCTATTTATGTGGACAGTTGATGTCTCTGTAAGACTCCCTGGAATGATGGTAGTGCACACACTCAACCACACAGGTCATAGTGGGGTACATAACCGCCGGTGCGCTGGTTCTGGGGAGCTCTTGATGTACCAAATAGGTTCATTGAAGAAGAAGAATCAGGCACGCGGTCTTAATCATCAATGAAAAGGGGGGTTTATTGTGCCAAGGAAGCCAAAGTTTCGGCAGTAATACTGCCTTTCTCAAGGTGTAGGCTACCAAATACAAGTGAACAGCAGATATATATACACACCAATACATGCCCCCTCTGGTACTCACCCCTCCCAGCTCAGCTCCACGACGTCGACGCGCACGTGATGACATCAGCACTGATTTTTCATTGATGATTAAGATCCTGTGCCTGATTCTTCTTCTTCTCTGTAAGTCTCCCAACATACCACTTAGATTGTAAGCTCTTCGGGGCAGGGATTTCCTTCCCTATCGTCTGATTTTGCTGCGCTTATTGTATTATTATAATTCCCTGTGCTGTATTCTTTGTGAAGCGCTGAGTACACTTTTGGTGCCAAATAAATAAAGACATACAATACAATAATACAATACAGTTGAGCCATGGGGTCAACAAACTATGAATGTTGACTAGCTCTGATCCTGCCCTTCACGAAGGGGGGACTCCCTAATAATTTACCAGCCTAACCCCCTCACTAGACCTAAAACTCATACCTGAGGAAGATCTCAGAGGACAACCATCAACCCATCAAGGAGAAGATCACTTTGATGTTTGATTCAGGGTCCCAGATTCTCCTGAAATGTGAACATCAGATAAAACGTTTGCTGTTCTCTTCATAAACATCACAAACCATATTTGTTTTGTGGGGTAAAGTTTGGGGCCGACCCTCTTCCAATTGGTCGCGATAGAACAACGTGCAGCTGTGAGATTGTGAGTTTGTGGCCACAGGGGTGTAACAGGGGAGTTATCCCTGTTCAAGTAATGTGCCTCTAATCCAGCTGTGTGGTGGTTAACTGCTGGTAGTCAATTAACAAACACCACCTGCCTGATTAGATTGCTTAGAAAAGCCTGTCTTTTGAGACAGGAAGTGAGACTCCTTAGCTCATACCTTAGCTGAACTTGGAAACAGAGCAGAGATTATCTTTGACTCTCACAACTTGTCTTGAGCCCTGCCAGAAGACACAGCAGAGCTGCTTTCAAGACACAGGGAAAACTTCTAAACCTGAATGCTGACAAAACCTGAGGAAATGTAGCAACGCAGGAACAGAGAAGATTTTCCCTCCAAACCACAGGGGACATTTCTAACCTGGAGCCTGATATTTTCTGTGCACACAAGGGTGCGATTCCAAGAGAGCAGAGAAGCTTCCCCTACAGCATCCCAGCAAACAGATAAGACTTTCATTTACAAGACTTTATATATCTGCTTATTTTCATGCTATATGTTTGGGGCTGGGAGACATGCTTATCTAAAGGGAGTGTGGACTGCATACAGTAGTATTTCACTAGAAATACTCCCAAGTGAATAGAAGCTTTGTTTACCCCTTGTTTGGATGGTTTCCTGATGTTAAGGAAACAGGCGCAATAAAAAGGCTTATTTAATTTCACAATAACGAGTCTCCCTTGCATACCTCTGTGAGCGTCCGCCCACAAGGGGCCTATTCACTAAACTTTGATAAGTGACTTAACGTTTATTAAGTGCACTTTACAAGCAATTTTGCAGGTGTATCTATTCACAAAGCTTCGATAACATGGCAAAATTGCTTGTAAATGGATTTTTAACGATCGTTAGCACTCAGCTATGACGAGCCGTTTGGTAGCTCATGTTTTGCAAGTAACTTCTGTTCACAAAGCTCTGAGAGGCAAACCGTGGGTTAAATACTTGCTATTTTTTTATCATCTCCTCAAGGGTGGCGAGATCGGAATCGCAATTTGCATCAGACTGTAAGGAATTGGGGAGCACGTCCCGCGTGGCGCGCTCCATCCTTACCTGCTGCCTCGCGCAATCCCGCTGTTCACACCGTGCGCACGCACTCACGGAGAAACTTTGCAGATGTTGCGGAGGCTGGCTCCGCCCCCCCGGTTATGGCGCGTGTCAGCATTGCGCGGCGCGCACACATGACACGTGTGCACCGCTAACCAGCTGCACGTCAACACTCCTAACTACTTACATCACTCCCACCTGTCTCCTGCATCTCCTAGCCTATCCCTGTCTCTGCTGAGGCCGCACCTTCACTCCTCCACCCAGCCTCATTGGTCGCTCTTCCCCATATATGTTCAGCTGTGCCACTGGCACTTTGGCTGAGCATAGTTCCTGGTAGTGTTGTTCTCCCACTTCCTGGTTCCTAGCCTTGCCTTGTCTCGTGTTCCATTGCCTTGATTTACAGATTGATCTCCTGTGTGCCGACCCGGCTTTACCCTTGGACTCCGCACCTCTGGCTTACTGACCCCGGCTTACCTCTGACCTTCCGCATCTCTCCAACCCTGACCACAGCACTCGGATTCCTACAATCCTTCTGGCTTCAAACCCTGACCATGGCATTCGGATTCCTACGATCCTACTGACTTCAAACCCTGACCATGGCATTCGGACTCCTACCATTCAACCAGCTCCTACCCCTGACCTCGGCAAGTATCTAGACCAATCTCAACTCTCCAATCCTGACCCGGCTACCTAGACCATCCACTCTAAAGACTGCCCCTGTGGCTGTGGGTGGCGTTTCTACCCATTCCCACCTCAGAACCGGGGTCCCGTCTTGTTTGTGGTGAGCACACCATTACACAGACAGAGTTTCTTTTATTTTTCCTACAATACATTTAATTGAAGCCGGGCGTCTCTGGAGCTTACCTGCATTCATTTCAGTTCCCGGAGACTCTCTGCTTCAATCCTATGTAATAAAAATAAAAAAACAGATGAGCTTCATTACCTTAGTGGCCAACAGCTAAGGTATAAAAGGGTTAAATAGCACTGCCCGGTTTGTTGATGATCGAGGGGGTGGGTAAAGCTTGTAGTTGTACTAGGGTGGGTGGTTAGGCCTCTTGGGAGCGTTGCTGGTAATGAAGGGGTTAACCCCTCCCTCTACCAGCCCTGCAGGCCATACCAACAACCTAGGTCAAATACCACTTTCATAGTTGCCCCAGATTGGGTGGTTAGGCTTCCTTGGAGGGGTTGACCCCCCCCCCTTACCTTAAGGGCTATAACCGCTAAGGTAATGAAAGGGTTAACCCCTCCCGCAAGGCCTAAACTATGGAGAAATTACCCCCTTCACCCACCCCCCTCTAACACCAACATCACACAGGAATGGGAAAAAGCCCTATTAGCTAAATATGGCTAATAGCGCGTTTGCCCATTTAAATATGTAGTATACAGTACATTGCAATAAAATAAAACACTATACAAATAAAAATACTATAAAAACAAACACTAGCCATTGAATCCATTGATTGTCACTGTGGTTATTTATGCCCTCATGGGGGCGTAGAGAGCCACGTTGGGAACCAATGACCACCCTATTACCCATAACTGTTCCCTGTTGGCGTTGAGAGTGGATACATTTGTTACATTGATTTAGGTACTTCCAATTCTCCCACCCAACAACAAATATCTCCCCTGAGCATCAGCTCGTTGCTTGTGTAGATGAAAGGTAGCAATATTATGAAACAAAATTGCAACACCACCTTTTTTAAAAGGGCCCAAGGCAAGGACAAAATTGGAAAATTGTTTATCAAAGAATTTGGGCCCTGAGTTTAAACTAAAACGTGTTTCTTGGATAAATACTTCATTAGCCTTTAGGTGTTTGTACTCGAAAATAGGCCATCTGCATTTGCAGGGATTGTGGAGAGTTTTGGAATTGGAGGTATGATCTTTATAGAAGACAGTGGATATAATAATAATAATAATAATAATAACAACTTTAATTCATATAGCACTTTTTTCCTAATGGGACACAAAGCACTTCACAATTACAATATGGTGTGAGGTAAGCAGCATCGTATATAGTACTATTAAAAAAAACATTCCCTACCCAGATGTTTTTGGTGCCTGAGGCACAAGCTCACAAGGAGCTGACACCAGGACTTGAACCAGGTTCCCCTCCTTCACACTCAGTGTCATTATTTAAAGACATACAGAGCAAATATGGGAAGCCCAATATATATATATATATGCAAATACAACTGTATGCTCATCTGCATGTCTTAGGCAGGTCTGCAACCCCACCTTTCCCCATTATCACGCAGCATACAGCACTTCCACTGCAGCAAGGGATTCTGGGAAATGACATGCAAATGAGCACACAGTGTCACTTTTTGCCTCAAAAACCATTTTTAACATGGTTCCCTATAGGCTTAAGCTTGCTGCATGGTCACAGCTTTGCGCACAGCCAGGGTTAAGGTGCATACCTAGAAAACCACCCACAGACAGCTGTTTCGACCTTGATGGGTCTCATCAGTGTGGGGTTGATTTTAACTGGATATGCATAAGAGGCTATGGGATAGGCTAAACCATAATACTGAGTTAATTATGGTGAGTAAAAAAGTGACAAAAACCCTCCACAGGAAAGCAAATATGCAAATACATATATATATATATATAAAATAAATAATGTGTGGTGAAAACCTACCCAAGTCTTACATTTGCAAAGCCAGTACAACCAACCTCACACTGATGAGACCCAAAAGGTCCAAACAGCTGTCTGTGAGTGGGTTAACGTGCTTTGCATCTGATTCCAGGTTGTGCTTAAAAGCTGTGTTTCAAACAGCGAGCATTGGCTTAAGGAATCCATATAATAATGGATTTAAGAGAAAAAGTGGCACATGTCATTTCCCCATTCACTCTGGCGTTTGTCAGATTACTGCAGTTGCTTGTAATCTGACAAATACCGGAGTGAATTGCTGCTTTCCACCAAAAGTACCCAGGAACCCCTGTACACAGGATCTTTTGATCACAGCTACGTGTTGCCGGAGGGCACTCTACAAGGCGACACCACACAGAGGGAAGGATATTCCAGGGTGGTTTGAGAGGAGCAGTGTCTCAAAGGAGCATGTTGGGGCATGAGATTTTCTTATACAACGCGCGTTTTAAACGGATGTTTGTGAGTTTCAAATTGTAAATGTCCAAAGTGTATTAAATCTTTTATAACGATATCACACTGGGATCGGCCTGTCAGATTAAAAAAAAAACAATTCTGAAGCTCAACTCAAACTTAAGAACGAAATTAGAAATTCTCCAAGATCAGGTTTGGAACTTGCAAACATGCCCATTCTTACCACAATGGTACATTGACAACTACAATATTGTCAATCAATATTCAAATGACATCAAATCTATTGTTTAACATTACCATAAAAGAAAGATTCTACCACATGAACAGGCCTGCAACAAGGCTTTTCAGTGATTCACCAAACCCATACTCACCATAACAGGGTGAAAAGTACCAAAGTGGTAATTATTTCTGATATTCAGATTCAGGTGTAGTTACAGTATATGACCTCAGTAACACACCTGACAAGAGATGTGTGAGACGTTTGCATGAGGTCGTGAACCATAAAAAAATGCGCCCCTTGCGTTGGGAAAAAAAGACAGTTGTCCTGGTTTGCAGGACATACCCGACGAAGCTCCGGGCGAAACGCGTTGAATCGTTTGCCTGCGCTAGAATACTGGAGTTCCGAGACCTGGCAGCCCAGCTGCTTCCACCTGCACAACAGACGTCACCGGAAGTGACGTCAGAAGTGACGTCAGAATACGGAAGAGACGATCGAGGAGGCAGGAACCGGCACCTGGGATCTCCATATGTTCCAACGCTCATTGTCATTGGGCAGCATGTGAGTGCACATTTGTATAGTTGTTTTCGAGTCTCTAATACAATTGTAGACATACAGTGCTATACCATTATGAGTCTCTTCAGCTTTTGAGATACACTGGAAGAAAGCTGCTACATCCATGGGTCACCCACTAGTGAACTACATCTATCTTTGTTCCCGTCTGAGAGAGATGGATCTCTGACATGCCACATATCTAAAGGGGAATTTGTGAGTTGAATACTTACCCTTAGAGTTATTTTGTATGGGCGCTTACTGTAACTGGCGTCACAATTATACACATTTTTTCCTTTTCCTATATTCACGCCGTAAAAATCTTGCGCTCCCCTTATCATGATGACATTGCAAGGAACCCGCCAACCATAAAGTCCATTGCAGTTTAGTTTAATATGCTAATTTCCTGAATGCTCTAATTTCGCTAGATTTGCTAAATGCTGAGACCCTGTACAGCGCACACACTGTGTTCTGCTCTCCGTTTCAGCAAGGAATAAAATGTAATTGAATAAAATCCTTAATTTTGCAAATGCATTTTGGATACGTTCGCACAGTTCTACACCTGACTGATATGATACCCAAAATAAATAGACCATTCAAGGCCAAAGCTCTGCCCCACTCTAATTATGTTAAGGTCAACAGATGACCTTCAGTAATGTGTATTTGTGTATCATCCATAAAATATAACGTAGGAGATCCTTGAATAAGAGATACTCATCTCAATCCATATTACCCTTTCACTTCCTTGTAATAGACATACTGTACAATATATTGAACTGTTTTTTCTGTAGTGTGGAGAAGTGCCCTCTTTGCTAGTATTGCATTTCCCTAGAATCTATGGTGAGTTTGCCAAATGGCAGCCAGCGTTCTAACTAATTGCCCCCATAGGGAATATGTTCTTATTTTTGCTAAAAGAAACGCTGTTTGTTTACTGAAGAGTAATTACCAGTTAATGGTCTCCAACCTCACGTGTAAAATGTAGTGTATGTTAACGTATGGCGTATGAGAAAGATATTGAGTAAAGGTGGAAATTCAAATACACTGTATGCAGTCAGCAGTTTATAGACTATACAATGAAATCCAATTTGGGAAATACTGTACCACAATCTCCACATTTCGAAGTTATACAAAATAGTTCAATTAAATGCATTTGAGAAACATGTCGTCTACAATATATTTAACTAATAATGCCTGCGATAATAGTTTCTCTTTATAAGATGTCACCTTCGCATGGAGTAACCTGTAACAATTTTACATTGCAGGGCCTCACGGGCAAAGATTGTATAATTTGGAGATAGTGTAGGTTTTATTATTACAAAATGTTATCTGCATCCATCTGAAGCCAAGAATACAATTGAAAAAAATAGAAATATATTGCAATTCTCTATTTCGCAAGGATACATTTTTTCCTATTAATCTGCTGACACCAGTATTTTAAACATGCGTTAATGTATCAAAGTACTTTGCCTAGCTTTGCACTTCATTAGCATCAATATTTTAATATAATATAATAATATTTAGTTATCACTACCATTAAATATAGTTAATACAATGCTATTGTATGATAATTGCCTTTGAAGATTCACCAATAGCTTTGATGTGACATTGAATTAGGATAACCCCACATTAAGTAGCTAAGTGAGTCTTGAGGATCAGGGCCTCAGCAAGTTGAACCAACTGAGATGCATATGTAGATTTAGGCGCATCAATGCAACCACACAAGTCAATTTTTTTGAATTAAACAGATAATCACTAATAACAGGACACACTGTGAGCACAGCATACATTCACTGCAGTATTCTCCTACCAATTATCAGCACAATGTATAAACCACCCATCCCTATTGTCATGACAGGTATACATCATATCAAACATTAAGTGCCGGCATATTATGTTGCCTAGCTTCCCCAGCATAATAAATATCTCTAACCTTGTCTACTTTCATACCTGTTTGAATAATTCATACGCAATCATAAACCATATACCTCAAGAAAGCTAATGTCTTTTTGACATAGTTAAGGCACATATTAGTCTTTAATGAAATATAATGCTAGTGCATATGGATGTGTCAAGTAGCTATTCACATACTTATGATTTATGTTTTGTTATTTGATTAAACACAAGTAGTAAAAAAAAATACTGGATGGGTAAAAACGATGGTACTGTAGCCTCACCTGAAATGTAACCAGCGGAGCTACTGGCTACTGGAATAAAAGTTTTGTGCCACTCACACCCTTCTTCCCAAAAAGGAACAATTGGAAAAGATTGTAGAATGTGGCCTGCGCAGTGGAAGGTACAGTAACACCATTCACTGAACATAGAACATAAGTAGTACGAGTTAAAGTGATAACTCTTGTTGTCTAGGTACAGATGTACCAAGACGTTCCTGTGACCACGCAAAAAACAAGTTTAATTACCCGGTCTTCATGACATGTCCCGGCCCCATGACCACAGCTGACCAGGAGCTGCCAAATGGTGTTGTGAGGAGGCTACCTTTGCAGTAACGGTAAGCAGTGCTGGTTTCTCTTTAAGGTGACATTCAATGTACAGTATGCCAAGGCTATGGCTACAGTACAGTAATGCACATTTTGTACAGTTCTGTGTAATGTAACCAATTCCTTATTCTCATGCCCTCTTTCAATGCTTGAAAACTACAGATCGTAGAGGAATTTACTGAGATGGAAAATCATCTAAAATAGAGGATGGAAAGAAGAAAAATCCATTATAGAGAATAAACAAAAAAAATTAGATTTATGGCTAAAAGATTATTTAGAGCAGAAACAAAGGAATTGGTCTAGGAAAAATAAGGAAAATCTATTCATTCTAAATAAAAAAAAACAGTCCTTTAAAGGACCCCATTTGTGAATGAAAATAGAAAAAACAACAACATTTTAATCATAGAGAGGAGGCGGTGGCGAGGTGGCAGAGTTGGACCGTGGCAGGTAGAGGGGGGTGGATTTTAATTTGAGGATTTTGGATCCCCCGCGGATTGGTGGTTCCGACTTTCCGAGTTTTTATTTGGTGGCCCTATCCGCGTTGGCTGATTTTTAAACAGGGGGAAGGGGGGATCCTCCAGCGGATCGCAGATTCCATTGGTGGATTGCGGAGTCCGCGGATTGGATTCTTGGAAATCCATTGTGGATTGTATCTGATGGTGGGTTCTTTGTTTAAATCTACATGGATTGGAGCTTGAACAAATCCGTCAATGGATTTTGCACCGCAGAACGGATTTTGAAGGGAAAGTTCAGGAAATTGGATTCTGCCAGGTATTTTTAGTGCTGCACCGGGAGTGCTGTTATTTATTTCTGTTGCTGCCTGAGTCACACGCATTATTTATATTTTGTATTTACTCGCTAGTTTGCTTTTTCTTTGTCACTATGAGAGAGAGAGAGAGAGAGAGAGAGAGAGAGAGAGAGAGAGAGAGAGAGAGAGAGAGAGAGAGAGAGAGAGAGAGAGAGAGAGAGAGAGAGAGAGAGAGAGAGAGAGAGAGAGAGAGAGAGAGAGAGAGAGAGAGAGAGAGAGAGAGAGAGAGAGTTACCATCCAGCAGGGCAGCAGAACAGCAAAGAGAGACAGCACTCAGAGGTAAGTCAGCAAAAAAATGTAGTAAAGCAGACACTAAAATCCGACGTTTCGATCCCCAGAGGGATCGAAACGTCGGATTTTTGTGTCTGTTTCAATACATTATTTTGCTGACATATCTCTGAGTGCTGCTGTCTCTCTTTGCTGTTCTGCTGCCCTGCTGGATGGCACTTGCTTTCAGTTACCCTTTGACACCTCTAGCCATAAAACACATCCACACCGGGGGAAGGCACAGCACAGATAACATTCCAAGAGACACTGTTTTTAAGTTATCCTTGCTTCATTCATTGTAACATCGCCGGAAGAAGGGATCAGTGTATCTCGAAAGCTCGCACAAATAAAAGCATTTCGTTAGCCACAGAACGGTATCATCTATTTATTTTTTTATTATTGAAGCTCGGCTAACACGGTACTGATACCTCTACATATATATATATATATATATATATATATATATATATATATATATATTATTTAGTTAAACAGGGTAGTGCTACGAGAAATTTAGTTTCACTTATGACTGGTAAGTGTATTTTTCCAATGCCATACTGTAACTGTGTTTGTGTGTGCATCTCTTGTCATTCTGAAGTTATATGCCTTCTTACTTTTTCACTTGAGTCATTTGAACGCCTTCATTTCCTTTCCAGTCCTTCTCTTCGTAATGTATTTCGCCTTATTGTCATACACAAAACCATGAGATGGGGAAGTAAAGCTCTTTGCATTATAATTCCACACTTTGCTTGATTTATTTAAAGCTATCGCCACCTATGATGAATCTCCACTTGTTCACATTTGGTTACTAGAACTTTGAAACTTTGATGGCTTTTCATAACTCACAAGGCAAAGTTAGTATCTGTCAACTATAGTATCATAGAATTAAGTTTGCTTTACTCTAGTGCAATTATACGTGTCTGACTATTCTATGCCACAGTACATTAAAAAATGTACAGGTATACCCCGCATTAACGTACGCAATGGGACCGGAGCATGTATGTAAAGCGAAAATATACTTAAAGTGAAGCACGACCTTTTTTCCACTTATTGATGCATGTACTGTACGGCAATCGTCATATACGTGCATAACTGATGTAAATAACGCATTTGTAACAACGGGCTCTATAGTCTCCCCGCTTGAGCACAGCTTCAGTACAGGTAGGGAGCCAGTATTGCTGTTCAGGACGTGACGACAGGCACATGCGCGAGCTGCCGTTTGCCTATTGGACGATATGTCCTTACTCGCGAGTGTACTTAAAGTGAGTGTCCTTAAACCGGGGTATGCCTGTATACCTTTTCCAACGTTTCTAAAATGTTAAGAAAATCAACATAATTACAGTGGGCAGAAGGTCCCTCTGAACATCTCCGGTCTTAAAATTGAATAGAGCGGGGAAGACTTTGTCTTCATTAGACCCTCTATTTGTGCTCAGAGAATATACCATACTGTATTTTTCTTGTCTCCAACAGAGTCTGGTCTCATCTGTACTTTCCCATTAAAGTGAAAGCAGTGAACACACAGACATCATTTGTCTATTTTTCTGTCTGGAAACACACCGCTATATCGTTAGCTGCAGCTACTGTTCTAGGCAAGCACAAAACGTATGCTGCAATGAAAAACTGTAGCTTTATTTTTAAATATCCGTCTGTTACTGGCTATGTGGATTAGCCTAAGTACTCTCTATAGCTCTTCGTTGACCATTTTGCCAGTGTTTTAACGTCTTTAGATGGATTTCTATGTCGTGAATATCACTCTAGAAAATGGGAATAATCGCCAGCACAGTGCTCCTAGATGGCATTTCTGCACACTTTGCTGGATGGGTTTTGATGAAACTCTGTAACCCTCTGCTGAGTAATAGACATTAAAAGCATCATCAAGACATTGTCGTTTCGAATGTAATTCACACATGATTTTAGTTGGGGGGGGGGGGGGAAATGATGTGCCTGAGGACTTGCATTGTGAACTTGACTGGCTTTTCTACTTTCCTGTAGCATTAATTCTGATGACAATTCTGTGGCGCATATGTGATCAAGCAAAAACCTATAGTATTTATATAACCCAATTTTAAATTTGATTTAAATTCTGCAAAACACCTAAATTAGATCCCTCTTAGTCACTTCATCATTTTAACATGGTATAAGTGTTCCTGGTTGTATTATATAGGAATTATGGTTGGGTTAACAACCAAGGGTAGGATGTTCTAAAAAAGCTCAATATTTTAAGTGCGGCTAAGAAACTGACATCCTTCTGATTGCTTTCTCGGGTTCACGGATGAACATATTTTTGCTTCAAATTGTATGTTCACTCAACTAAAAGTCAAAGTAGAATGTTACTACTGGCAAGATTATGGTCTCTCTGCAGCCTAAAAAGTTGAACTTTATTCCTTACACTGGCTTCAGTGTGTGTGTGTATATATATATATACTTATCATTGTGTGGATTGTATACTGCGCATACTGTATTAAAGCATATATATGAAATCGGTTATCTGATGAAACGCGTAGGGCAGCCTATGATGTTGATGTCCAGGAGTTGATCCGTTGATCTGCAATATACAGTACCTACATTGTCTGACCGGGTCTTACAGCTGTTACACGGAAGTTACTCCACGCTCGGAACCAATCATACCGGAGGTGCTGTTTCCAGAGGAAAGACCTTTTGGGGACTGATATCGCGAGCACCAGCTGGACGGATGCTCGTGGAAGTCGGTCTGGATCCTTGGAGCAGTGGAAAAAGAACAGAGTTCCAGCTGTCGGATCGGATCATGAGTATATCTCATAACATGCTTTATTATTCATTTTGCTTGTGAGTTTTAATTTGTGAGCTTTGGGTACTATTACATTTGTAATTTTTATACAGTAATGCATAAGGATTGGGCACTTTTTTCTTTTTTTAATATATGTATATATATATATATATATATATATATATATATATATGTATGTATATATGTATATGAATATATGTATATGTATATATATGTATATGTATATATATATGTATATATATATACATATATATATATATATATATATATATATAAAAATATATATATATATATATATATATATATATATATATATATATATGTATGTGTATGCATTTTGATAGTTAGAAGAGACCAGATCAGAAAACAGATGAGTTTTTTGTTTTACCTTCCTACTTCCTGCAAACAAGGAACAGACTTCAAGTTATGTTAAACCTTTCTAACGCTGCACATCTAATTAATAAATGTCTGCACCTTACTGCTGAAAGCAATATTACATAGAGTATGCACAACAGTGACTTTATAATCCACAGGATTCACACTACCAGTACGTCTCCCACGGTATATGACTCCAAACCTCAATCTGTGCCTCTTCCAGGTTCAGGTTTTAAGAACTCACATTTCTTGTGTTTTGACTTCAAACCCTCTATTCTGACCTTTAAGTCACACAATCACAGGGCTGTCAACGTGCGCGGAAGTAACTGCAAACGGAGAATCATCAGTACTGAGTACTGGGATGACAGTTTTTGCCGTGTAAAAAACGCAGTCAGCAAAAATGAACATGAGAATTTGAGTTTAATGTTTCACGGTTGCCAACCAGTGCAACCCAGGATGGTAGGGTCAAGAAGCCAAGACTTAATGCCATGAGCTTAACATTAATCTAACAGTACATTAAAGAGAAAGCAGATTCAACTGCATCCCCCTGTACATCTGCTGTAGCTGCTTTTCCTTGGCTCCCATTAGGCGTTCCCTAGGGCCGTGATTATAGTGTTCTGAACAAATGAATGTGTAGCAACGGAGGCGCACATAGGGCGCGTGACTGCGTGCGCGAACCAGCGCTATGGAGCAACAGACAGCAGAGGAGACAAATGAAATCGTTTTGGACGCGCAATGTCACGTGCAAGGTTCAGCCAATGAGGGCGAACCAGCTGGCTGAAGCTTCCGCCATGCCCCCCCCCCCAATGCCTCCACCCCAATGCATGTTTCTCGCGCGTGGCATCGCGCCCGGGCACTATAATCGCGGCCTAACACACAAAAATGTGGCTATGTATGCATGAGCATCTTGTGATATGCTAAGGGACCCCCAAAGAAACATAAGATTGCCATGCATTAGAAATTCCCCTAATGTAACCGTTTCACTGCCAGAAGGGACCATGATGCATCGCGGACATCTCTGGTAGGCTAAAGGTTAAAAAAAAAGTAGAGAATTTACATTTTTACCTATGGGTCGACAGATAAAAATATATGCAGTGTGACAGGAAGCTCTATCATTGTTCCCTTGGTCCCCCTCTTTTACAGTATGTGAGTCGGTGCCTGTAATGCAGGTCGGTGGTACCAAAAGGCAATAAAAAAAATGTGCATTTAATAGCGGGACATTAAAGATGGGTGAATTTTCCGTCTAAATCTAAATTTGATACGGATTGGCGCGTTCCTTTGGGCCGCGGAATTTTGGGGATTAGTCTTAAAAAAAAAAAAAAAGCAGATTCTAGCAAAAATCCGACCAACGGATTGCTAAATCCGAAGCTGGATTTGAAAGCTTGCAACAGCGCGTGCTACAGTACATCTGTGCAAACAGTGGTACAGCTGCTAGAGAAGCAGCAGAGCTGGGTGATACAACTTTAGCAGGTTTCAGCGAGTGTTGCATTACATCAAACACTAGACTGATAAGTCGTGGCCTACAGAGCAGTTTGTTTATAAATCGCAGATCTAGCAGTGTACTGTAGCTAAATTATAACGTTCAGTTTTCAAAATGCATGTGACCATTGGTACCACACGATGGGCAGCAGACAGGTCGTTGTCAACGCTGACACATGTTATGAATTCCTGCTGGAAAGGCTCTTTCTGCTTCTCTAGGTTTGTTTCAGCAGCTACAGTAGACGAGGTCTATGTCATGACTCAGTCGCATTTGTGCAATAGACTTTTCATGGCTACTTTAAAAGGTTGTTTTGATAAGTGTCAGCAAAACATTGCATAATGAAATAATGCTATTTTCAGCATACGGCCATCTCAGAATTCATTTGTAAACAGCATTCATTTGTAAGTAGTATATACCGAGGCTTCTGGCTTGAAATGTGCAAATGTCTTTGTTTGCAAAGGTCTGTAATGTTTTTATTTTGGTTTTTTTTTCCACCACAAATTTTGGTAAGCTGTTCCTGCTTTTTCGTTCGGGTAAAAATTACAAGAGTTATTATTAAAATCATGGGCCAGGCGGGGACTTTTGCCGAAATGACACAAGAATACCGTATTTCAACGGCCATGTGCGCACCGTTGTCTGCAGGAAGTGGAGTAAAAGCCCCTTGTAAGGGGGTAGCAACTTGTTTACTGCCAAATATTTGCCAATGTTGGCTGCTCCAGTTTTTCAGATTTGTGCAAAATGTTAGCACATACAGCTCAACCCCGTTATAACGCGATCCGCTACAACGCGAATCCGCTTATAACGCGATGCACGCGTGGCTCCCAATTTTCGTATTTATGAAAACACGATTATTGGCGTCTTAAATACTTTATTGTACAACGCATACAATTGTACATTATTTCTAACGCGACCCGCTTATAACGCGATGTGATTCTTTGGACCCCAAGCACAGCGTTATAAGGGGGTTGAGCTGTATACTACTGGCCCATTAAAAGCACAATCACTCCTAGGACAACAATACCAAACCAATGACGGTGCAAAGTTTGCCCCTTTTTGATTCACGGAAAAAGCTGCGACTAAGTCAGAGTTGGCGAGCGATTCCCTATTCATTAAGTGAATGGGCCTTGCAATTTCTTTTAATATTATATGCTTATTAGCAATATTCTCTAAAATCACTAGATTCACTTAAAGAAACTATAATTTTGCTTAAGATTCGCCCAATTAGACTATAAAAAGGGCACCCTTTGTTTCACTCACTGTCTGGCGATATTTTGTTGAAAGCTTGAGAAATTGGGGTATTTGAAGAATCTCGATCAGCGACATGTTAAAGGGTTAATTCTTGAGATTGGTACCATTATTTTTTTTTTAGGTTAATTAGTAAATATATGGTTAGGTAAATCTGGGGAGACCCAATGACATTGTCACATCGCACCGGGAACGGCACTCAAATATCAGCTGTTTTTACTACTTGTTTGTCTGAGATCCGTGGTCAACCGTTCTCACAATGGAATAGGGAGATTTCCGGGGATATGCATCAATATGAAGACAGATTAGAAGTTTGGTTTGACACACTGGTTCATTTTTTGTTTCCGGTACCATCCAAAGTAAGAAACTGTTTCTTTCCTATGACTCAAATCACCCAAAGCCAGAAACGTTTAGTGCACCTCCGATCTGGTGGATATATTTTTTTAATAGCAACAAGATTGAGAAGTGACTCATGGAGATACAGAGTTTGATACATTTGATTATAATTTGTTCATCATGAATCCTCTTATATCTCCTCCCGTTGACACTACCTAAGCCCCAAGCTGTCTCAGCGTCTCTCCTGCTGAAATCGCTCTCCTGGCTTCCTATCAAATCCCATACCACACATGCAATTCTCCTCCTCACTTTTAAAGCTTTAAACTCTTCTGCCCCTCCTTACATCTCATCCATAATTTCTCGCTCTGCACCATCCCAACTCTTGTGTTCTGCTCAAGGATGTCTTCTCTCTACCCCCTTTGTATCTAAAGCCCTCTCCCGCCTTAAACCTTTCTCACTGACTGTCCCACACCTCTGGAATGCCCTTCCCCTCGATCCCCGACTAGCACCCACTCTATCCACCTTTATGATCCACCTTAAGACACACTTGCTTAAAGAAGCATATGAGTAGCACCGTAGATATTACTAGACACGTGATACATTAAGCTTGGCCCCCTGCAGAAGCAATTACCAAAATGCCCTCCTACTGTTTCTGTACATTCCTCCTACACACCAATTAGATTGTAAGCTCCTCGGAGCAGGGACTCCTCTTCCTAAATGTTACGTTTGTCTGCAGCACTTATTCCCATGACCTGTTATTTATATTATATTATTTGTTATTTATTTGATTACCCCGCGTATTACTACTGTGAAGCGCTATGTACATTAATGGCGCTATACAAATAAAGACATACAATACAATACATGGCACGAAACGTAGACCAATAACCTTGATACATTGATGCAAAGGGCGACAAGATGGAAGTAACCACAGTGTGTATCACATCAGTGGAGATTGAATTAGTCCATGCATTTGCTATTATGCATTCACTAGGCCTGCAGCAAAAAATGCTTAGTGGTGCTTTGTACCGCCAGACATTCTGGCTCTGACGTGATTTCAAAACATCACTACAAAGAGCAAACGTTGTCTAAAAAGCAAAGCTTGTGGTTATGTCAAATATTCCTAAAGGATGATCCTGACTTGTGTTTACCCACAGCTGCTTAATCATCAATAGCTATGCAGAATGCAAATAGCCAGTATTAAAATAGTCAATCGCTAAAAAGTAGAAGAGCACTTAACAAATACCCTCCCCCTAGTGTAATATATCTCATTTAAAAAATAAAAGGGATCCATAATAATATCAATATTCAAACAAACCCTAACATTATCCTCTTTCTTTTTGTCGTTAGTGGGACTGACTCCTTAAGCAGATCTTCTGCATTTCAGAAGTCCACAGGGCAGGCATGACAACACCGCTCAATGAGAAATCACTGCCGTGCTAAACACGCCGGCCCCCCATTTATAATGTCTAACGCAGGACATCCCCAGATGAGTTCATGCTCAATACTATTTGTGCTAACATGTAAGCGAGAATTGCTTCTTCTAATTAAATAGATATTATTGATTTAACATGCCTCGCTTGTTATTTAGATTTACTTTAATGATAATGACACTGCTGCTGCGGCTTCCTTATTTTCAAATAATTGAACATTTTCCCTCAGAGTCAGTTAATTGTGCTTGTGCTGGACACACATAGGTTTTAGAATACATTAAACCCAGTAACTTTCTATTATACTGTATACAGCAGCTGCGTTGTTTGAAAAGATGGTATATTATTGTGGCGAAAATGGGGGGTAATCAGCGCATTAATAAAGGCAGTGGGCTTGGCTGGTTACCCCTATTTCGTATTGGGGATGAAGGGGTTAATATTATATGCTGTTCCCCTTTTAAGACTGCTAATTTAGGAACGGAGTGAGCCAGCACCCTGATTTTTGGGGTGCCGCCTCAGTGTAATCCCCCAAGTACACACATATTAAAAATATAACTTTGTCATAAGGGAAACATATATTTTTGATGAAGTGCCTTTATGGTGCAGTTAATATGTACCGGCAGGATGCTGTTTTTTTCTGCCTGCCCTTGTTTTGTATACCAGAACCAAATGTGTTGACACCTATGAGCTGGGTTACTTGCCTATGCAAGCTTCAAAGCTAGCCTGCTAGGCCCACAGCTGTAAGTCTCTCTGGAAGTTGCATATCAAAAGACCCCAGATTCATAAAGTGTCACTTAATCAGGATGTTTCTGAGTAACAGATCCTGTTACTCATCCTGGCTATTTCACACCTTGGGACCAAACTCCAGACATTGCGTCCCCAGAAATGAGTGGCCCCTTTTTACTTAGCAGTGCTACCTAGCTGCTTACTGAGCATGCTCAAAGTTACATGAGCTGGCTGTAGGATTTGCCCATGTGACCTGGCAGGTTCTGATAGGAGGAAGATAATTCCTTGCCAATGGGATGAGGCTAATGTAACACTTCACAGGCCCTTGTCCTTAAAAAGGCCCTCATTCCTGTGTTATTCCTGTGTTGTTCCTGCTGTTATTCCTGTGTTGTTGCTGTTGTTCCCTGATTTCTTCAAGCATTTAAAACTACCAGAAAAGACTTTGCACATGCACAGAAGGATTGGACTGGCTATTTAGTTGGCAATTTGCAAATGGACTACATTTTGAAAGACAATCTCCTGGTGCTTTGCACATTTCTGGACATTATCCTCTGTTTCTCTACCCGTGAGTGTAATTATTAAGTTTATTCTGCAGTTGTCGTGTGTTTGCCTATCAAGGGAATAAATCTCAGTTTATTTTGCTCAACCTGTTCTGCTCAATCAGGACCCACGAAATATAAATGTGTTATTAAGCGCGTCTCCCGTCACAATTATCCGTAGGTCTATCAGACAACTATACTGGTAACGATAATGTTTAATTGAGGGCATTTTTTTTTTTGTTAACCTTGGTATACAGCTCAACCCCCTTATAACGCTGTGCTTGGGGTCCAAAGAATCGCATCGCGTTATAAGCGGAACGCGTTAGAAATAATGTACAATTGTATGCACTGTACAATAAAGTGTTTAAGATACCAATAATCGTGTTGTAAAGTATTCATAAATACGAAAATTGGGAGCCACGCTGGCATCGCGTTATAAGCGGATCCGCGTTGCAGCGGATCGCGTTATAACAGGGTTGAGCTGTACTTTCCCCTGTTATATGAAATCCCCTTACACTTATCATATCATAAATTGACTATGTTGCCTATAGCGAAAAGGGGAAAGTCTCACTAAACCACTGTGACCTATATGATCTATCAGCATCCCTATTTGCGAGGAGACCTTGCAGAGTGATAAAGTAAGGTAAGAACTACCTTGGGGCATACAAAGTCTGCTATAGGAAGAAATGGACCCTGTCAGATGTACTTAGTGGAAAGAATTTACTTTGTGAGTAAGCCGGACTTACTGTGTTCGTGACCGTGCCAAATCAAATGTAAATCTCCGGCATTTATTTACGTGTTGCAGCCCCGCGACAGACTGCACAATGGAGTTTTGCGGCTGCTGTAGTTCTCTGCTTTAATGATAGGTGGTGCTAGTGTGCTGGTGTATCTTTAATCTGAATATTACAAGTGGATAAACTTTTTCTGAGCCTGATGAAGCCGAAGTCCCAGCCGGCCATCCTTTTTTGTCCAAGAACAGCCTCCGTAGCGGTCGCAGAGCCCAGCTGTCTGACGTCATCATCCCGTTTCCCTGCTTTCCGGACGCGGCAGCAGGGACTACAGCTGTAGGACTTGCGCCCGCATTACGGGTGCTGACCAGGACTTTGTTGTGATGTGAGTGCCTTGCCTTTATATTTTTCAATTATTGATTAAATTTGGTGATTTTCCTACTAAAATACTTGCCTCGCCATCTGTTTGTGTACTCCACGTGGGATACGCGGGGATAGAGGATAGAGGCTAGAGGAACAGAGCGAGGATTCCCTTTGCCCTACCTTCCAGTTACCCGGCCCCTCTGATGTACAGACCGGGGTATGAGTTCTGAACTCTGACAGATACCTCTTGATGTGATTGTACTTACACTAGGCCGTGTAAGTATTACTGATATCTACTGTTCCCATTCATTTCCTCCCCCTCCCCCGCTCTCCTGGCTTTTCTAACCCTTGAGGTTTGCTTGACCTGAAGACTGCTGAAATCTGTTTAACCCTTGCTCCCCCTTGTTTTTCCTGCTTGTTTCTCCTGTCCAGGGTTTTGGATAACCCCTATTGGGGTTGTAGCAGAAGGGTTCATCAGCCTAGGTTTTTTTTTAATAAACTGCCTAGGGGTATTCGTCACCATCAACTGGTCATATTTAACCCTTTCTTTCTCCTTTGGGTTTCCTATTGTGGAGATTAGTGCCAAGGTTTTTCGTTGTTTTAAGTGGATAAACTGAGATGGTACAAGGATGAACATAATTGTTATACTTATTTATTCACAAATCTAGATTATTATAGAAGATGGCGCAGTGGTTTAAAAAAAAAAAAAAAAACTTTTTGTTCCAATGTGTGTACCATTGGTTTCCACGACATGTAACCTGATAATTATATATATTTTTCCTGTGACAAATGTTAATTCAACATTTTCCCTTGCAGATCTGATGCAGTACACGGTTTAATTGTTTTTCATGGACATTTCCACCAGACAAAAGGTTATTCTTAGCTTTAAAGATTTGTTGCAGAAAATCATCTGCAGTGTATTTCAATTGGTTAACTTCCCTGTATTTTATTTTTATAGTGTGTGCCCATTTAGTCCAGGGCACATTTTCGTAGCTTTATGCAGAGTTAAAGAGCTAGGAATTTTGTTTTGGTCTGTTTAACTTTATAGAGCTGGGATTATAGCCCAGCATATGGCAGATCATTTGTGGAATTGAGAAACTACTCGTGTATCAGCACGGCAGATTCACTAAACTCCATTTGCCTATTTGAAGTGGTAATCCAAGGACTTTTTTTGTTTGTTTCAAATATTTTTATTAGGGAAACATAAAATAAACAACATCTCAAGACATTGATAAAAAAACAATGCACCAATATTTTTTTACAAAATGTTATGGAAATAGTGAAAACAGTGAGCATTATTTAATAACACCTGATCATTATCCTAGATGTATTGGCAGTTACTACAATGGGTGTATTGATTTCAATGTGGGTGGTAACGGGACCACCCAGTACTGCCCTGGTGGTGTCCTATAAAAAGGACAAGAAAAAGAAAGACTATGGAAAGATAGAAAAGGGGGGGGGAGAGGAGGGCGGGGGAGGGGTAGTGCCCCCCCCCCCCCCGTTCGCCCGAGATCGCCATTACCAATCTCGGGTTAGGTCCGTTTACCGACCCAACCATGGGGCCCATGTTTTATAAAATTCATCAATTGACTGCTTCAAGAAGGCTGAGCTGAACCCCATACATTTCAGCACTGAGGACCCCCTACTTTCGGATAAAACTTACCTCGATAGTAGGTGCTGGTAGCCGCTCTCCTCGGCTACCAGGGATCTCTCTAATGGCCACTGTTCAAATCTCCCGCACCCTGCGGGCCAATAGGAAGTCGTGACATCATCAGGGTCGGCTTCCTATTGGCCTTCATGACGAGATAGAAAGGTTTGAAATATTAAGGGGCTTGTTGTATTCCCTGAAGTGCCAGCCATTCTCTCTTGACTTCCATGGGAGTTTTGCCTGATATAGAACAATTAGATAGACATGCAAGTGCGGTTCGACGAGCCACAACCGGAAGAATCGAGAGGTGAACTCCAATAAACATTGATTTATTTCATCACGAATAAAAATGGAGGTAAAGAAGACCACCTGCGCGTTTCGCGCATCAGCACTTTATCAAGGTGTGATATAGCCTAAGCAAATAAGTGGGATATTTAATTGGGTTTCTCACCAGACGCCAGTGCAGTCCAACGCTAACTATGGTAACTTCAGAAGCTAAAGATTAAGGGATGGTAGGGCCAGAAAGATCATTAAGTCAGGGCTCATAACGTTAGGCTACTTAAATCAGTAACAGACGTTTATTTTCCATGAGGTTAACATATATCTGCGAGGCTAATTGTATACAAAAAAAATTGTTTATCTCATTAGTACAGGCTTAATGTCCCATTATTGTTGTGCAACGTTGCATTACCTTCCAGTAATGTAACGTTAAGTATGTCTTACTCCCTTCCAGACCTTGAAAAGGGTTTTCTTTAGAGAGAAGCGTGTCCTCTCTCTCTCTCGCATTAATGTCCAAAATAATGTAGTTAAGACAATGCTCATTCTGGGAGGAAAAAATGGCTTGGCCTTCACGCATTGCCCCTGCAACTCAGAAACCCAAACTCACCACATATATTTGTGTCACAAAGTAGTGCTACTAGGATAGAAACCACATGTATATAAGAAAAAAAACTAGTACAGTACTACATCCAATATGACACATTATATAGTTAAATACTGATCTGTTTTTCTTTTCATAAGTGAGGGTCATTTACTGTAGATAAATTCGTTGGCCAAAGCATTTTAAGCCTGCAAACCACGCCTCTTTTGCAAGTCCCAACACTGCTAGACCCGCAAAAGGCTCTCCAAACCGCTTTAATTTAGGGAGAACTGTCTTTATAGACAGATCATTCACAGGTGCACAGCAAAACTTGCCATTTAAAAGTGGGATGAATGAGCTTCGCACCATGGAGGAGGAGTCATAAACCTCCAAACAATTGTTTACCAATTATCCTCCCGGGTTTTAAGCTCACGCAGCCCACTTTCAAGTCTTGCTGTGACCCAGTGAAACCAGTCTATTAAAAACAGTTCTCTCTCCGTTAGAGAGGTTATAAGATTTTTTTTTTGCAGGTACAATGATGATTGGAGAAAAGAGGGGATACCTTGGCGTGGTTTGCAACAAATGCTTTGGCCAAAGAATTTCACTAGATGACCCTCACTTATGAAAAAGAAAAACTGATCAGTATGTCTCTATATCATTTATTATATTGGATGACTTAGCCATTGAAGATATGTGGTAAAAATTAACGTGATATTAAATTTGGTCCTAAGAAAAGGGATAGGTATGTTAGAGGGGTTTAAGATGGATGCTAGGGGAAAGTGCCCCGAGGTGGCTGGTTAGGCCCCCTGGTGGAAGGAAGATGTTGGTTAACCCTTTGTTTCCCATTTTTGGTATGCAAGGAGAATGTAGTTGGGGTAATGTTAAGGTATATATTAACCCCGTTGTAGCTCTTAGTCACCAGGGTTACCCATGGTTACCTGGCCACATGAACTAGGAACATTTAATAAACAAACATTTAGGGGCTTATGCAGAGAGGAACGTTAAAAAAGTTTAAAATGGCTGTAAAATAGCCACAGATTTGCCGTTAGTGAAGGTGTTATGCAGGGAACGTCGTTAACTCATTTCGGCAAAAAACTGCAAATTGCCAACTTTTCCTGGCTATTTGAAACTCGCCATACTAATGCACATATTGGCGTGTTCCAGCGATTCGGAGCTTCTGGAAT
This sequence comes from Ascaphus truei, assembly GCF_040206685.1. NCBI lineage: Eukaryota > Metazoa > Chordata > Amphibia > Anura > Ascaphidae > Ascaphus > Ascaphus truei. The sequence continues at coordinate 7,825,121 of NC_134504.1, forward strand.
ACAACGCTATATTAGCATGGCGAGTTTCAGGTTCTCGCCACGAGTTTGGCGAGTTTTACAGCTCTGAAAAAATTTCAGAGCACTTTTAAAAATCGCGCCATTTTCTCCCGAGTTTAAGGATTTCTGGCTAGTTTTTTCGCCAGAAGATGGCGCTATTTCCTTATCTATGCTCTCTGCATGAGCCCCCAAGTCTAGGGATGCAAGTTTGATCATGTTAAAAAAACACAGCGTTGTGCAAAAATAATGCAGTGTCACCCCAACGCTAGTGAACTCAACTGAGCAGGGTGCTGTTGCATGGACAATGCAACTACACGTGGGTTTCTCTGAAAGTAGGCTTTTTATTTCACGCCAGAAAAGGTGGAACAAAACCGATCTTAACTTCAGCATATAAACAGTTAACAAAAACATAAATTAAGGGATTTTCCCAGCAATAATTCCAATATAACCAGACCTTATCGCATGCTTCTCTCCCTCCAGAGCTCCAGCATGTGTCTCCCTGGTTCAGACAGGAACCCAGAGCATTAACAGCTACTGACTTTTAAGACGCTAAGGAGCCAGGTGAGCAGGCTAATCAGATTAAAGCGGCCTGTCACAGGTGCTAAATCCGCAACCTCCGTTCCTGTTTTAGGTAACGCCCAATCACTTTCCCTAATGTAACAGAGTTTAGTGAATTTGGGCCTTAGTCTCTGGATAGTAATAGTAACAGTAATAGCCAAATTAGGTATGTTTTGTAGATTAAATCTAAACACGTGTGCAAATTGTTGTGTTTTTCCTGAATGATGTGCGGTATCTCGTTACTATACACATCATTATTTAATTAGTGTACTTCTGTATAGAGTTAAATAATGACGGTACAAAGTAATTCAAATACCCATACTTGATAAAGATTATTTAATGGACTAGATTTTAGCACATTTAAAACCTTAGGAAACTGTAGCTGCAGTCCAAAAATCACGGGGGTCATTTTTTAAATGACGGTATGTGCTTTGCATGCATTGACTCTGCGGTTAAATTACATTTTACTAGACATTGGTAATTTCAGTCATTAGTACGAATTTGAAGACACAAATGGATAAAATCATTAGGCTGCTCTTTGGAAAATTAAAACGGCTAAATTTGTTTTGCTGACTAAAATAGCTATTAGTTTGATTGGTTCTTAAGTGATCAAGACTAATTATAGGAGTTTTCATCGTCTACTTACTGAATACGTTACAGATTTGTTTAGCGCAACTTTTTTTTAGAGTTTGGAAATCAAATTTGAAGTATTCTTTATACTATTTTTCTGACTACAACATCTAATAGTTTGATAGTGATCAAGACCAATTCTAAGACCTATTAACTTGACCCCATGTTTAAGTTCTGTCTCTAAATATTTGTTGCATTCCTGGTGCATACTGCAGCTACCCCTTTGCTCTTTAGTTTGAATCGTCTTTCTTGGCATGTCATCTATGGACCTGCACAACAGTATGATCTTAATGAGGGATGCAGTATTGTGCCAAAGATATGAATCCTCCCAACAACCCAAAAAGGTTTGCATATGCGGGGGCAAATTTTGTGCCTATCGCTGTGCCACACTGCTGCAAATAAAACTTATTTGCATGTAATGCAGGGTGTTTTGGAGAGAATTCCAGGATCATACAGTATGTGGCTGTGAGTATGAAGTTAATGCATAATGCACAAATGCACAAGCCCTTGTGTAAGTACATACTGTAGGTCATCCACAAACATAAGTCTACTGAGGGTTAATGGGGACTCAGCGACACATGGTTGACACCAATTACTCAGCGTCTCCAGGGTCTGGGAGGAAACCCCCCTCAGATACTGAGCATATGAAAGGACTAGTGCTTAAATCGAGCAGATAAAAAAAACTAATCAGGCTCCAGATAACTCACATATTGAAATCCACCTTGCATTCCATTGGCGGGCTCCCAGCAGGTAAATGATCGAAGAGACAAGTGGTAGAACAGTCCTTCTGGACTGCGTTCTCTTTATTATTATTTATTATTCTTTTGCTGTTTACTGCAGTCTGTCACTTAGCACAGCAATGTAATGCAGATACTGCAATGGTTGAATAATGTTTGAAACTTGGACGCTATATAAATGTTGTTATAAATAAATAAATTAGCACCCTGAAACGATCTGCAAATTATTTCGCTGGTGATGCTTAGCAGTGAAACAGTTAACTGTATTTAAATTATAATTAAATCAGCAGTATTAATTACTTTGCAATTAAATAAAGTCTTGTGTTCAGGCCACTTCGGAGAATTGAGGCTCACGATGCATAGCTAATGCAGTAGAGTGTTATTCAACACATGAAATAAAGATGACTGCTTTCCTGTGCCATAATTAATTGTGAACAAAAGTAACTTTGGCGCCTATGCATAAAACATCGCTATAAAGGAATTTGTTGTAAAGCAGACGCACAGAAGAACAGCAATTGAGCATGTGTCTCTGGGCCCCTATGTATCAAACCAATTTGTGTTGTGCTGTGTCTTTTTCATATAGAAAGTCATGAAGACAAGGCTTAGTTAGAGGCAGAGTTTGGATGTTGTCTGTGGCGCATTCATATTCATGTGCAGTCAATGTATGATGTACAGTAGCAAGCGGGGGTCCCTGCGTTTGAATGGGACTCGCAGCCCGGTAGGATTCACACAGAGTGAGTCCCATTCAAATGCAGGGACCCCCGCTGTGTTAATCCGATGGACCATCCGTCTGGCTGCAGAAATCTCCCAGCATTGGATGGGTTGTAGTGCAGAATTCTCAAGGCAAGTGATCTAAACACGGAAGCTGCAGCTGTAGAAGGCTTTGGAGGCAGTATAGCCAGTGTGGGACACCATCATTCAGGGGATCCTCTAGGAGTCCCACAACAGATAAGACTTTATTCATTGTAAGAGCATTACTTGGCCATGCAAGGGATTTTAAACTGTATTATTAAATGTATTGCTCCATAGAGGCCTCTTTGTGTGCACTGGAGTTTGGGAAGTTCTGCTCTGAAGTAGGAAAACCAGAATACTTCTAAAATACCTAACCACCCACCTTAGGCTTTGTCCCCACTGGCGCAGAGCGCGCTCATGCTCGGAGAGCTCTCCAAGCATGAGCGCCGTGTGGCCTTAAAATTTTCGCAAGCGCTCGCGGGGGAGGCGGGGGGCAGGGGCGACGCTGCAGGGGAAGCTGAGCGTGCTAGAAGGTTTATAAAATGTGTTTACCTGAGCGCGGAGCGCCGGTGAGCGTGTGTGCCTGCGCATAAGCACGCGCATCGTGTGAGTGGAGACTTGCATATATATATATATATATATATATATGCAAGTCACCTCGCCAAGCGCCGCCCGCTCAGCGAGCTCAGCGCTAGCGGGGATGCAGCCTTACAGTGGTTATCAATTACCACCAATTGACTTTATTAAGTTTCCTATTTTATTCCATATTTTCAAATTCAGAGGTTCACATTTAGCATGTTCCATGCCCTCTGTATTTCAGATTTGTATTCATAGGGGGAAATAAAAAACTATTGAGTGAAAATAATTTGTTGCTCGGGCTGTTTGCTGTACGTTATCACTGAGCAACAACAAAGGTTCTTAATCATTCATCGTTGAGGATCTTAAACTCCTCTATTTCTTAATGCCTACAATACATTCATTTTCTTTTCTTTGTGATCTGCAAGTCACACTTACTAATTTTACATGTAAATTAACAGCAAAAAAAGACTGCATTACAAAATCACCCGTTTGACCTTAATGGCGTGCTGGGAGTAATTTATGGGACATTCCAAAGCTACGTTGCCAACGGATTCAGCGTTACATATAAATAATGCAAATGCGCACTCAAATCAGATTCGTCTACACCTGCGATAGCACAAAAAGGGTTTTAGCAGTGAGATTTGATAAATTAGACTTTTTACTGGAACAGTGAAATGCCACTGTTCATTATGAGGACATTTATGGAAACTGCTCACAGTCTCTGTAACGCGGGCTGCATATTTTAACGGTGCGTGTTATTACATAGAATGGGAAAAGGAGAAAATGAAACAAAGTTTCGACTTTACTTTTGAAATCTGATTTGGAGGAGAGGTTAAATATTCTTGTAGCTTCTGTGACATAAAAAAAAAGCAACATTGTGTAGCTCGGAAATTTGTTTTTGTTTAGCAATGTAAATCTGCCGTTTCATAAAGATTCATTTTTAGTGTGAAAATCTATCTAGCTCTCCTGAACCCAGTGTATAGGAAATGAAACTTTGTACTTTGTAATGTCATGTTTTATTCACGTAGCTGCCAGCGAAATACTTTATTTTCTTTGAAAGTTGAATCATTTTTGCCACTCAAGTTTCCAAAACGAGGCATGCAATATCGGCACCTAGCAACGGTTGGAGGATGAATACATTTTTTATGATGGTAATAATGCGGTATTACCACCCAAAAAAGAGGTTATTTTTTATGGTACAAGTCATCAACCCTTTACCACTGATAATAACGCATTTTTAATTGGGTCCAATAAAAATATTGGAACCCGCATCAAAATGTGTTAGCACAAATTGATTTGTTATGAAGCTAGTTATCAAGTCCTGATATTTATCAAAACCCATACACTGCATTCTTTAACAACTACTCCCAGTTGGCATTAGGCTCAAGTTGGCCGTATCTTGCCCATGTATAAAATGGCCAATATACAGATGTAGCAAGGGGCGTAGCTATAGCCCGGGCAGCATGTGCGAAGAGTGCTTGACAACCACGCATGCGTAATCGCTGTGTACCGGTCGCTCATGCACATGAGCGATCGGATCTTGCCAGTCACGCATGCGCATGAGCAGACGGAAAGTGCCGATCACACATGCACGGTCGGCCAGGGCTCTTGGCGCATGCGCAACCAGCAAGAGCACTTGGTGCATGCGCAGTCGGCAAGGGCTCTTCGCATATGCACAGTTGCCAAGTGGCAGTCGCGCATGCGCGTCCACCGCAATGAAAACATTTTGCCCGGGGGCCTGGCAGTGTCTTGCTACGCCACTGAGATGTAGCAAGACTTACTGTCCCCAGCACCAGGGACGAAAAGTCTGCAGCACTGGAGACTGTGTCTATTGTGATCACACTGTGGGGGTTCATTGTTTCTGAATAGGGCGCCCCGCTGTGTTAAATCTTTGATGCATTCATGGGTTAATACATGAAGGTTTACTACGTCTGTATTGTCCATTGTATACATAGGCAAGATATCCTAAACCAGCAAGGAATAGGTGATAAAAATGAAAATAAAAAACCTTGTTTTCCTTAGCAATTAGTGAAGCATAGCATTGCAATTCTTTACTAGCCACTGTAGTAGCCCAGGGCTGAATATAATGTTGTTTATTTGTGTATTAACCTCTTTGATTCCTGTTTGGTAGCCACAGGCATCAAAGAGATTAATGTAATGTTTACCATAGGGTTCTGCAACATATGATATTTCAGAAGCCTACGGTAGAATATTAGAAATGCGCTAATTAACATGTTAATAACAGTCTAATTAATTCCCACATCGCATCAAGTAAAAAAATATTGCGTAATTATGAAGTGGGGACGAGTCCCCCAGGGGTGCTGTTAAACTCCTCTGGATAAGGTGATCTAAATAACCATATAACAATTAGAAGGTGGATAGGACAGACCGTGTAATGTTCCTGTGAGTAGCTGTATCGTGGCACTATATAATGTGGTGAATCCAAACAGGTAAAAGCAAGATCTTGATGGGGGATGGAGGAGGGGGGAACAGGGGAATGGAATAAGTGCCTCACACAGCACACCCCTATCACGCAAAGCAATCCCTTACCCTCCTCCTATGTAATCCTCCTATTGATAAAGTGCCTGTCGGCAGGAAACGCGTCAGAGGTGCCTGTTGTTTGTTTGCATCTCGAGGCATCATGCCTGAATAAAGTTGCCTTATTTTTAACCCGCCTCCAGCCCGAATTTTTGCAGTGCTTGTTACAGTTTTTTCAACTTTAAAAAAAATATTGCACCTGATACGAAAATGATTACTGCAATCCTGATGACTTGCTAATAAAATTGCAGTTATAACAAATTCTACAAACAAAAAAATTCCCGATGGTATATTAACTTTGTTTTTCTGGAGTTTGATGTCTCCCGACCATTATACTTGTTTTCATCTGATTGTCTTCTACTCATTTCCAAACATTTTCATTGCCACCGTTTACTTTGGTCTCCTAAATTCTGTTAACAGAGAAGAAACCTCATGTCGGTCAGGCAACAGCTTTTGATCAGAAAACTGTTTTCCTGGGAAAAGCGGAATAGGTGACGCGTTTCTTATTGAATTCTGAAATCAATGTAGGAATGGTTCAGTCTTTCATGGATGGTTAAGGTGGCCATGTAGCAGATGTTATTGACCCATTAACACTGATTAACGCATGAAAAAACACATTGACGTGTGCTTGCATTAAGGAGAAAATGCACTGTTTTCAATGGCACACGCATTAATGCAATGTCTGCTATATTTGTAAATGTCTCCATAGTAAAGATGTACAAAACAGTCGTGGACCATTCAAAACGTGCCCTTTTTCAGTTGCAAACAAAAAATTGCTTAATTCGCAAGCATTTCACCAAGCATTAAGTAAATAACTCTTCAATCCCTCTGCTGGCTTCCCATCAAGTTTTGGATCACGCACGCTGTCTCCATTCAACCTCATGACAAAGGTCTACGTTAATGACCGAAACGTTGATTAGGCTCTAATAAATACTTTTTGAATATCTTTTCAACAAGTCCACTAAAGTGCCGTTCTTCTCCTTTCAACAGGGAGATTTTGTATATTCTTTTTAACCCCTTTTAACCTCTACTGCTCTCTCTTGGAAATCCATGGATCAAAGGAACCGAACGATTCACTGAGGATCCATATCCACCCAAAAAAAAATGTTCCCAACTCTACTGAATATAGGACTTCAATAGTAGCCTAGGCAGCCTAACACAACAGTCATTTGTGTGAATCTAAAGTAGGTTACCTATTAAGGGCAGTATTTGCGAAGCCATAATATGAACGGGCCATACGGCAAGTTACAGTACCGTGGCAAGTTGTATGGCTTAGCAAATGTAGCCCTAGTTGTGTCAAGATATACCAAATAAGTACACACGAGAAGAATGTTGATCCAGGGATTAATCCGATTGCCAATTATTGGAGTCAGGAAGGAATTTGTTTTTCCCCTTATGAGATATCATTGGATGATATGACTCTGGGTTTTTTTGTTTGCCTTCCTCTGGATCAATAAGTAAGTATAGATATAGGATAAAGTATCTGTTGTCTAAATTTAGCATAGGTTGAACTTGATGGACCTACGTCTTTTTTCAACCTCATCTACTATGTAACTACAGGATATACAGTAAGTGTAGAGCAATTGCTGAGCTTTAAAATGGAAAATACTCATATGGCAGTTATAGTGTGTTATATATAGTGTTACTTGTTTTAATGAAGTACCCAATTAATTTTGTTTTGTTTCCTTTCAAAATTCATAGTTGTTCTATTTGATCTCATTTTTATCTATGAGACTTCAACAGCTTATTACGTTCCCAATTATACTTTATATTCTGTACAAAATTATTTGTCCTTTCCATGTTTATTATAATATTCTTGACTCAAACTGATGCTTCCCCCCACCCACCCCCCCCCCCAAGTATCTTTGTTTCTGAAAAGTTTTTCCTCTGGGGAGCTTAGTTGAATATAATTGAATATACTGACAACTTTTCAAGAATGCCAAACAGCAATTTCTAAACACGCCACGCATGAAAAGTGCTACAAGCAAATAAATACAGTACTAATTTTTCTCTCCGTTGAACATATAATTTCATACTAACAAACTAATATTTCGCCTAACTAGAGCAATACAATAGGAAACAAAAATAGTATTGTTCTGGTCCAATGCATTTACTGTGCTCACTTACAGAGAGAGAGAGAAGAGAGAGAGAAGAGAGAGAGAAGAGAGAGAGAAGAGAGAGAAGAGAGAGAGAATAGAGAGAGAAGAGAGAGAAGAGAGAGAAGAGAGAGAGAGAAGAGAGAGAAGAGAGAGAAGAGAGAGAGAAGAGAGAGGAGAGAGAGAAGAGAGAGAAGAGAGAGAGAGAAGAGAGAGAAGAGAGAGAAGAGAGAGAGAGAAGAGAGAGAGAAGAGAGAGAAGAGAGAGAAGAGAGAGAGAAGAGAGAGAGAAGAGAGAGAGAAGAGAGAGAGAAGAGAGAGAAGAGAGAGAAGAGAGAGAGAATAACTTTTAGAAGTACAGATGTAGCCGGATGTTTTCTTCTGCTAGCCCAGGAAGAATCTTGGAAAATTTGGGGCTCTCTCACAGAAACGCTGCAACATTTCTGTGAGATTTTAATTTCTGTGAGATTTTTCTGCTATTTGAATGCAGACTAATGGCCCATCAGATTAACACAGCAGGGGGGTCAGTAGGTACAGGTGCGCCGACGAGTATTCTAAAACCTGCCTTGGAAAATCTGGGGCTATCACCAACAAGACCCTGGTACATGCTGCAACATTTCAATGACATTTCTGCAGAAAGACTAATGGCCCATCGGATTAACACAGCAGGGGTCCCTGGCAGTCCCATTCAGTTTGAGGAAAAAAGGATTGTGACAAGTCACCAAAAGGATTTACTACTGCTTGATGCATCATGTGGGACAATCCACCCAAATCCATTACCCAGATTTTCTCGACTATTCCATCCAAAATCCGTTTTGTGGTGTAAAATCCGCGGACGGATTTGGACCGTTTTAATTCCGCGCGGATTCCTCAAAATCCACCATTGGATACAATCCGGTGACGGATTGCTGAATCGGTGGATTGGATTCCGCAAATCCGTCCACGGATTACAGAATCCGTAGAGTGTATTGTTAATAATAATAATAAATAACCAAAGGGACCGATCTGATCCAAATCCACCCCAAAATTCGCCCATCTCTAGCACCATGACAATGGACTTTACATTGACTCTATACAACAGGAAGTTGGGGAACTTGTAAAGCATAATATGGTAAAGATTGGACATCTTTTTAGAAAGGAAATGTATATAGGGATATACCAAATAAATAAACATGGGAAGGATGTTGATCCAGGGAATAATCCGATTGCCAATTCTTGGAGCCTGGAAGGAATTTATTTTTCCCCTTATGAGATATCATTGGATGATATCACACTGGGGTTTTTTGTTTGCCTTCCTCAGGATTAATAAGGAAGTATAGATATAGGATAAAGTATCTGTTGTCTAAATTTAGCATAGGTTGAACTTGATGGACGTACGTCTTTTTTCAACCTCATCTACTATGTAACTATGTAACTATGGTAGCAAGATTCAGATGAATCAGAATTGCAATACAACGTATTAATGTGGTGAGCTATATTGGGAATGATTCATTCAAGTCCGATAGTGACTATTCGGCACTACAGCATGGATAATCCCAATAACGTGGACCCCACGGCTACAGAGGCCCCACGCTCTCCCTCACAACAATTAAACTGATAGCGGGGGAAAGCGCGGGCCTCTGTAACTCCCTTACCCTCTCCGGTGGCGTCTCCTCCTGCAGGATTTTGTCATCACGACATATAAGGGCGTTACGTTGCCACGACAATGGGACAACATGTGACGTTGTGACGCCATGCGGCATCACATTGTCATGACAATGGGATGCCCTGTGGCGCCGTGTTGCCACGACTCTGTGATGCCGCATGGGGCCCGCGATGTCACGTGCCATCCTGTTGTCATGGCAATGCGACGCCATTTGACGTAGGGGAGTCACGATGGTGGAACCCTGCAGGAGGAGATGCCGGGAGATATCGGGAGATGCTCCTAAAGGTAAGAGCTGAGGTCCCCGCACATGTTCCTGCACCGAGGCCCGCAAACATCCCAGCTGGCCCTGACTACTGTATGCTGACCATCGATCCATTCTCCCCTGATTGATCAGTGAAGATCCTGCTTTCCAGGACAGGCAATGTGGCTGCCTATTTCAAAAGAGGAAGTGGTGTACAGTAGCTTCCTAAATAGTTGCTATAGCAACACGTGGAATCCCAATACATTAAAAATCAATAAAAAGGGCATACAGAGTGAAAAAAAGGGAAAAAATGTAGTAAGTATTACCTAATCAGCTGATTTATTTAAAAAATAAAAACACACATGGGCTTTGAATGAAATGCTGCTTTAAACTGCTGATAGAAATGTGAGAACGTTTGCCCAAAAGAACGCAAAAAGAGGCAAAGCTCACCAAAAAAAGGGGTCATGTGTAATTTGCATTGGCAATGCAACGTTATTATTATTTATTTTTAAATAAAAAAACTAAAATGTTGACATTTTGCCATTTTTGCCAAAACATATAATCGGAGCATGCAGCAGAGGTGAGAGCGTCTACAAGAATAAATAGCGAAAGGCTGCCCCTTCAAGGATTACATGTTAATAATTTATAGAAGCATATCCTCGCATCTATTTCCATGTTGGAATTAAGTAGAGGAATGTCCTTCAGTTCTATTAGATACAGTACATTCGAATGCATTAAAAGACCTATATTGACCTTCTAGGAAGTTATTACTTAAATAGCAATTTATGGATAAACCCTTTCCACCAATGATTTCAGTTGGACACAAATAGAGGCAGATATTCTTAAAGCCATGGTTGAATTATTAGAATGAATAAAATATACTAGTACTCCTGAATTGTTACATAATTATATTTTTAAACATCAATCTGCAGTATTTATAATCCCACCTTTTCAAATTAGTCCATCGGTTGTTGTCTTTTTTTCATGTAATTTCAAGCGGTTATTTGGAATTTGCCTCCTAATAAGGGTCCACGGATTAAGGAGGAATGCAGGATTAGAGGTGGGCGAAACTGCCCAAACCCATTTAAAGGGGTTTCTCGCATTCTCCCCAACAAAATCCGCTTTGGTCAGTTTTAATCTGTGTGGATTCCTGAAATTCCGCCGTTGGATACAACCCATGGATGGATTCGTAGAATTTCAATCCACGGATTCAGCAAGCCGTGGGTGGATCCTTAAGAATCTACCAAACAGATTGCGGAATCCGCTGAGTGTATTGGTCATAATAATGTACAAATCCATAAAATGCAAATTGCCCTTTTTGAGGGTGATCCTCGGAAATCTGCAGGCCAAAGGAAAAGGACGATCCGCTCCGGATCCAAATTCGCTAAAGAAATTTGCCCATCTCTATGTAGGACCCATAAAGAATAAGAAGATCTGGCAGATATGGCAATGTTTTATGACCCCAGGGATATGTATATAAAAGTAGCATCCAGACAGCTGCAAGCAGAGTGATTGCGACAGTACCTTGGTTTGACATCTCTTCTCTGTTTATTTAAAACAAAAGCAAAAAAACACAAACAGTTGGATGATACCCTATTCTTATTTCAGCAAAACACAATTCTATTTTTAAGGATAAAGCGTTTATATTTTTGACTGTGTCGTCTCCTGAAATTCTGACTTTTTATGTGCTACTGATTCTGAAGGTTCACAAAAAACAACAATTCCCGCTAGGCCATGTGTGAAGGGCCTTCCGTTATACAACCATGACACGTCCAATGTTTTATTGAAGATTAATGATGTCACAGCAGATAAGGATACCTTGTTAGTTACTTGTGATGTGGAGTCGTTATATTTAAGTATTAATCACAATTCTTGTGTGGCAGCTGTTTTCTATACATGAGTAACATCAGAGATTGATTCTGGGCTTAAGGGATTTGTGTTAGGACTCACTGTACATTTCATCCTGTCACAATATTACTTTCTTTTCAAACAGAAGTTCTATTTTCAAACACTTGAAACAACAAATGAGAGATCTCTCTTACGCCAACCGCTTTATGGGTTGGTCAGAGAAGGAGGGAGATTTTGGGGATGAGATTAATTAGTTTACTCCACATGTATTATTGTAGATCTGCTTCATTGATGATATATTGTTTTAATGGAGCAGATCCAGGGATGAGTGTGCAGATGCAACTGTCGGTTTTGGCCCAGATTCTGAGGAATTCCATGAACATGTCGGAATAGCCTTAGCATAGTCCATAGACGCTGTAATGGTCCGTCGGATTATACAGTGGGGGTCCCTTTGCTTGAATGGTACTCACGCTGTGTGAATCCTACTGGGCTGCGAGTCCCATTCAAACACAGGGACGCCCGCTGTGTTAATCTGATGGGCCATTACAGCGTCTATGGACTATGCTGCAGAGTGTATGCGAGATGCTTGTGAGTTTTCCTCACACGATGGCTCAAAGCCGGCAGTGGCATCTGTATGTGACTTATTGTGTCTGAATAAGAATGGTTACAACATCAAACTTACATCAGAAATTTTAGAAACGCAGTTTCTTTTTTTAGGTCTACATACAGTATTGACAGTTCTCCTGTTGGACAAATAGAAATTGATTCATATTGAAAGTATAGGGCTACCAACAATCTCTTACATGACTTACCCATACCTCGATCCATGGCGGTGGGCGGGTGCCTGGAACCCCGTAAACCAACCCTTCATTAATAACACACATACAAGTACTTGGAAGAAACAGGACACAGCTTTTATTGATTATATTTTGTATAACCAAAACTAAGGTACCCCGCTACGTTGCTCTGTAAACAATCCATAACGAGGGATAACCCAAACTTGTACCTCTATCTCTGTTTGCCAATATCCACCAAAGTCACTTGGTGCAAACAAACACAACATTTGGAAGGTCACTGCCATACCAGCCACCTAAGCCGAGAATGACCAAGCCTTCCCCCCAAAACTACTGGGGGTAACTTAGATCTCCCCAAAAGAATCCAGCTTCCACCAGCATCCCTTTCCCCTATACAGCCTTCCCTCCAAGCTGCAACAAGAAATTATATATATATATATATATTTATATATATATATTTCCCAACAAGAATGACCTAGGCGCAAGTGGAGACAAGAAAAACAAACATAGGGTAATACGTTCTAACAATTTCACCACCAGACGGTACGATATGCACTTACAGTGTGTAAGATATAATCAGGCCTTGTATCCACTCTGGGATCAGGAACAATTATGAAGAATCTGGAACATCCAGCAGCGTATCTTCCACAGGAAACGTGATCTCGTGCGCAATATCACATGTAGGAAGAGAAGTGAAGTGTACTGGTGACCACTTAGTCAATAACTGTTGGTAGCAATTTGTACCGGTTTACCTCTGTGGTACATGTTGTAACAAGGAGGACTGGGATGCAGATCAAGCAGTAAGCCGGGGGATTCAGACGAGAATCTCGCGAGACGGAGTGACGTCATCGCGTCATCACGTGTTGTAGGACGGCCACGGAGGACGAGAGCAGCCTGAGGTGCTGTGAAGTCTGCAGACGGCCGGGAAGTACACAAACAGAAGGGAGAGACTGCACATTCTGTACCCCTGAGTAGCGTGAGTACAACTAGCACATCAGGTGCAGTTAGAGAGACGCAAGGGCCCTTACCAACGGGTTCCTAACAACGGAACTAATATCTTTACTTAAGAGGTTGTGGACACTAATTTTAGTGCGGTTATAAAGTGTTTCTCCCTTTCTGGCAGCCGGCCATAACATTCTAAGTGGTCACCAGTACACTTTACAGGATAACAACAAAGACCGTTTATAGATCTACAGATACCCACCCGCTATGAGTGTGAGATGCTCTAAATTCTCAAAAGTTTTTATGAAAACTCACAAAGTGTGAGTATTTTATCTATTGTCATTTTACAATTAATTTTAAATAAACTGTGTTACACTATATGTGTGTCTCACTTCTCTTCCTACATGTGATATTACGCACGAGATCATGTTTCCTGTGGAAGATACGCTGCTGGATGTTCCAGATTCTTCATAATTGTTCCTGATCCCAGAGTGGATACAAGGCCTGATTATATCTTACACACTGTAAGTGCATATCGTACCGTCTGGTGGTGAAATTGTTAGAACGTATTACCCTATGCTTGTTGTTCTTGTCTCCACTTGTGCCTAGGTCATTCTTGTTGGGAAATCTTTCTGTTACCAGCCCGTGGAGCGGTAGACCTTTTGGCTGCAGACTGAGTCAGGGAAAGTTAGATTGTGAGGTACTATACCCTCCATTATATGTGGTGATTATTACATTTGTTAATCTCTGTGTGATTGCGCTTATTGTATTTCTTTGTTCTATATATATATATATATATATATATATATATATATATATATAGTATATATACTGTGTGTGTGTGTGTGTATATATATATATATATATATATATATATATATATATATATATATATATATATATATATACTCTGTATATATTGTATATATAAAGGATCCCATTGAAATCTAATGTAGTTTTTCCTTTGGTAATTCTAGTGCAATTCTTTTGTACTGTTTAGCCCCCCCCCCCCCCCCCCCCAAGTTTTGCAGCCAGTCGACTTTAGTTATTAACCCTCACTGACGTAGTGGCCTATTCTAGTAGCTTCGATAAAATCACTGCCAAATGGAACGTTGTGGCATGAGCTACCTCACGGTCTGGTGTTATTACGGTATTCAGCAAGAATTATCGCAAGTCAGAAACCGTGTGCACCTAGTTGAGCCGCATGAAACGCAGTGCCAGCCTTCCTGTTTGTGCTCCCGTATACCTTCCCATAATTATTTCAAGTAAATGTTTGTGAAATATATCGTTTGGCAAACAGTAATGTCAAAGGGTTTCCATTCATTCATACTTGAAAGACCTGAAAAATCATTTAATAGGCATTAATAGATTAGCATTTTAAGCCGATACCATTTTAAATGAATAAACATGTCTATTCTTCTATTTAATGGGACAAGCTTTAATTCACAATCTCATTTACAGTATTCTGAAAACTCTTTAGAGTAGATATGAGTTGAACCTAAAAGCTTCCACATTCCATCGTGCTGTGAACATGGGTTGAACCACATACAGTACAGGATAGATAATTCCATGTTGTTCATACCATGTGCAGTTGCATGGATATTTCTATAAAAGGATTCTGAAATATATCATGTTTTGCAAACCTTAAAGCTAAATATGCTCTGTGTACAGTTTCAGTCAATTCATGCATGATAGCCTTGGAAAATCATTTAAAATGTGTTAATAGATTAGTGATTCAAATCAATACCACTTTGAATCGATAAACAAGTTTGTGTTTGTCTTCAATGGGATATCCATTTCACATGCAGTGTCAAATCCATGCCTACATTATAAATAGACTGTACGTGAGTTACACAAATGATTAACCGATGTAGCACAAGGCTTTGTGTAAGGAAATGAATACAACTGCATGGTTTTCCAAATGCATTTATATTACAAAACAGAAAAAGCGTTCATGCCTACTTTTTACATCAACTTACACTAAGATAGGTTTTTAGGCATGGCATGTATTCTTTGTGCAGTAGCAGTTTAGAGGAATATGGTATTGACTTATTTCTGACTTAACAACATACTGTACAGCTCAACTCTCTTATAACGCTGTGCTTGGGGTCCAAAGAATCGCATCGCGTTATAAGCAGATCGCGTTAGAAATAATGTACAATTGTATGCTACAGTACCGACACACTTTATTGCAGTGTGGTCGGTACCGCAAGCCGGGATATTTCCCGGCTTGCTTGTGGCTGCCCCTCGGCATGCCGCGCGTCATAGACGCGCGGTCACGCGTCTTCGGGAGCCTGCGCCCCCTGCACCCGCGTCCAGGGCTCCCCGAGGGAGCCCTGGTGTCCCGCGATCTGCGGGACGGCGGCAGGGGGTTCCGGGGGACCCGGCGGACCCGGTAGCGGTAGGGAGAGCGCCCCGATCGGAGGGCGCTCTTCCGCTGCTTCGGCGCGCGCCCATCACACTCGGGCGCGCGCCAGGCTACTGCTGCGGCCAAGAACGGGCAAATGCTCGAATAAACTTGGCCGCAGCAGTATGTACAATAAAGTATTTAAGACACCAATAATTGTGCTGTAAAGTATTCATAAATACGAAGATTGGGAGCCACGCGCGTGCATCGCGCTATAAGCGGACCCGCGATGTAACGGATCGCATTATAATCTCTCTCTCCCCCCCTCTCTCTCTCCCCCCTCTCTCACCCCCTCTCGTCTCTCTCTCTCTCTCTCCCCCTCTCTCTCGTCTCTCTCTCCCCCCTCTCTCACCCCTCTCTCGTCTCTCTCTCTCCCCCCTTCTCTCTCTCTCTCCCCCCTTCTCTCTGCGCTATAACGGGGTTGAGCTGTATATTTGAATTGCCGTAATCTATTTAGCCATGTTACGGCTTCCCTCTAACTTTAGCACATTTAATAATTTAATATAGATTTATTGTAAGAACAGTAAAATTATAGAAAAATTGCAGCAGTTATTAGAAATATAGAATTTAATATGCCCTTTGTTGGCTATGTGGTAGGGATCCATTTCTGGTGTTGTATCCCCATTTACTGGTATTATTTGATGTATTGGTAACAGAGTAAGATATTATGAAAGACCAGCCTAGTTTCCATTACGCAGTTGACTTGGGATCAGTGGGAGGCTATGTTTTGGCTCTGGAGCCAAAGTTCCTTTTTGCCAGTTGGCATTATTACACCAAAGTGGTTAAACAATCTTGGAAGAAGTTGACATTTGTGCATTAGTCCAATCAACAGGAACATGCACAGTCTAATTTTTCCGTTCATCGCGAAAATGATATCCATAAGTAAGCAATAAAAGCTAGAGGGCATCTTGAAAAAGTGTTTAGCATTTGTTTATGGTAATATGCCGAGGCGCTAAGGTCCCATCGTATCATCTATAATAACTTCTGAAACAAATGTTATACACTTATAACAAACACTTTATCATCAAGGTATTGATTGATGCTCTCACTTTGCTAGCAGTGTGGGAGTTCTGTCTGTGTTTACAGATAAAGTGATATCAACACGTTGTACCATTTCCCTGCCAACTGCGACGATTGCTCCGTAAGTAGGTTTAACAACAGACGAAAAAACAATTATTGTGCAATATCTGAGTTCTTTTCCCACAGGTTTAAAATGCCCATTACTGATAAGATAATCTTTTTATACATTTCTTGGGTAGTTCGACCAAGTGTGTTTTACGTATGTACTTTGTATCTACATTTATATGAGTAATTTTGAAATATGTATATGGAATGATATATTACATACAGTATGTATATGATGTACATAGTGATTTGTACAGTATGTGTGTGTTTTTTTCAGCTTAATTTAACAGTGTCTCTTCATAAAATAAGTGTCATGTAGTAGCAGGGTAATAGGCAACAGAACGGGTTAGGATTAGGGCAACTGGAAGAGAGCAGGGACCCTGGCTCCCCTTACTCCACCAAGTCCCAACCCAGTGTCATTTGAAAAGTACCATAGAGACAGATACAATCTCTGATTCATTGCATCTGGCAAACGTGGAGCAGGCCATAGCCGAGGTGGAAGCAGACAAGGAGAAGGATCCCATTAGCCCAAACCTTCATCACCCCCTCCAACAAGCCTAAACCCCCCCCTTCTACAGTACAGTATACAGGAACAGTGGAAAAAACAGGGCACAACTCATGGGAACAAACACAAAGAAAAAAAGGGAGAATGCGTATTCCATAAAAACGATTGTAATTTATTGGTCATGAATACAAAGCAAGCGAAGGTGCCGCCCCACCAAAGCGTTTCACGCCTAAGCGGTTTCTCAACAAGGGATTCTGGGAAATGACATGCAAATGGGCACACAGTGCCACCTTTTGCTTCAAAACCATTAACATGGTTCCCTATAGGCTTAAGCTTGCTGCATGTCACAGCTTTGAGCACAGCCAGGGTTGAGATGCTTAGCCAGTAAACCCACCCACGGACAGCCATTTAGACCTTAATGGGTCTCATCAGTGTGGGGTTGGTTACACTGCCTATGCAAAAATGAAGCAAGGATAGATTTTACCACACTTAGTTAAGTTATGGTGGGTAAAAAAAAGTGACAAAAACCCTCCACAGCAAAGCATATAGCAAATGGAAATATTACTGTATGCTCATTTGCATGTCATTTCCCAGAATCCCTTGCTGCAGTGGAAGTGCTGTGTGATAATGGTGAAAGGCGATTGCAGACCTGTCTAAGACATGCAAATAAGCCTACAGTAATATTTCTATATATATATATATATATACATATATTCATACACACCTATTTGCATCTATACCACATAAAATACATGTTATTATAGCTTGCATTTCTTCTAGTGTTACACAGATGGCTTTACTGCTACACATACAATCTTTCCTACTGCATGTTTAATTTAAAACACAATTATTGTGGAGAGATGCTGAAAACATGCCATGCAGCTGTCAAGATAATGAGCATATCTATCCAAACAGGTCATCATCATTTTTTTTCTTCTGTACACTCTCTCTGCGTTCTGTAAGTCTCATATTGCAGACCTAGATACAAATGGTCACATTTAATGATATATAAGACGTTCTCTAATACATGGGCTTGCAATCAGGAAACGGATTGATATCCTCTGACAGAAATTCCTGAAGATATATAGTAATGTGAGACTTAAATGGGGCACTGTGTTGATAAAAATATATGATATAATACAACAGAAGGATTTTCCAAATACATTTATATTCCAATTGTGTTTTATACCCACTGCATACATGAATACAAATTAGAATCGGTTATTAGACAGGAGATTTGCTCTGGTTGCAGTAGAAGTTTAGAGGAAAGGGTACTTAAAGTTCTGTCTACTGTAACTTAACAACCTCCTATATATTTGAATTGCAATAAAGTATTAAGTCACATACAGTAAGAGATATCTAATTTAATAGGCATTTCATAATTTGAAAAGCATTTATGAACAAAGACACGATAGGAGAATTGCAGTGGTACTGTACATTAAAACATACAATCTGAGAGACCACTTGGCTTACCCAGTCTGCTCATTTTCCTGTCTGTTGCAAACCCTTAGACCCTATTTAAATCTTGTCTTTCTTTTATATTTAATCTATCCCAAGCATATTTGATTTTCCTTACTGCAATATCCTCTACAACCTAATCCACCTCTCCTCTCAGTGAGGTAGCACTTCCTCACGTTGCCCCTGAGTCTCCAATGGGTGGTTTCATCAGACAAGCTGGTCATGCCCCTTTGGTACAGGGTGTCAGGGAATGCCCTCCCCATATCCATCAAAGACCATCTCACTTTCACAAAACTGCTCAAGACTTGGCTCTTTGAAACCGCCTTTAGGAACTCTGATTCTTCGCTCCGCGTTTGGAAGGAGGGTTCACTGTGTGTACGCGCTAAACAAGACATTGAGATAGATTGAGCGATAGATTCAGGTTTTAGTGTCATTGCAGGTAAAGTGGTAAAGTTAGCAGGAGCCCTAGGTGAGGGGTGGATATCAATGGTGGTGCCCCTTCCACCCCATGCCCACCCTTCCTCCCTGCCAAGCATTGGTCAGAGTCATTTCTGCAGGGGTTTGTGTCAGAAATCAGGCATTGGTACTTAGAAGGTCATGGGGAGCAAGTTGAGTCTCCTCTATGGGGATCTCCTTCGTAAAGCCATACCCCCTTTTGCCTGTGGTGGCTGAGGAGGTTCATCCCTTACCTCTTGACACCCTTGCACAGCTCCAGCTTGCGGTCCAACATCTTACACCTTGGCCTACCTCAGCCTTGACCCCTTTTACCACCCCCATCTCGGTGGCTGCTACCACTTTTGCTCAGCATTTACTTCATCCCAATGGGCCATTAGACCCCAGTTTAGCCTCTAATTTTGCCCCTTTGGTCCCTAACCCCTTTGCTTTGAGCCAAGCCATTCATCTGGCACTGGTGATGCAGACAAGGGGGGCTTTGACTCGGGGGGACAGAATATGGGCTCTATTTTTTTACCTACTGTTTGCCTTCAAAAGGCCCAACATGTTTCGTCCTACGACTTCTTCTGGGGGAAGAAGTTGTAGGACAAAACATTTTGGGCCTTTTGTGTGTCTGAGGCCACTGTACCAACTCTGAAGATCCAGAGAGGAACCCTATTAGCTGAGGCAGCTGTGACGCGGGAGGCTGACAGAGGAGCCCCGGACGCGAGAGAGAGCTGTGGACCGGGTAGAGTATGCAGAAGCCAAGCAGCTGATCTGGAAGAGTGGTTGAAGTGCGCCCAGAGTCCCTTCATGCTTTTAACCAGCGGGGAGAGTGTGATTGTTTCCCTCCCCCCTCTGTGTTGTATGTGATTCAAGTGAAGTGTTAATGCACTATTGTCTTTGCATCTGTGTCTCCTTCTGCATATGAGATCTTGAAGGAGTCCGTAGACCAGAAGATTCTTTGGACTATGGGAGAGCAGTACTGTGTGGTATCAGTGTTTAGTTAATCACTGGTGGTACTGGCACTCTGTATTGCACATTTCAATCTGCGCCAGGAACACTTGTTGGTTTGGATTGGTGTTTTTTGGCGGTTTGGGAAACCGCTGGTGTTCAGGCAGCATTTTGAAATAATTATTTTATATCACTTATTTGTTGCGCTTTATTTATTTGCTGTTTATGTAGTAACTATACCTTCTGCTTGAGTTATGCGACACCAGTTTCGGGTTCTAGAGCAGGTGGTGGGCTAAGGCACAGGGTTGTTTCGGGAAGATGGTGTAATGCCCAGTTGGTAGGAATTACCATGGTGGCTAAGCTGGTTGTCCGGTCAGCAGGGGAGGTCACAAGCCACCTGTATGTGTTGGATCAAGACACAGTCAATCTTGAACAGTTTGGTCTACTTGGGAACAGTGGAAAAATATGGTTGACCCTGAATCAAAAAAGTCTGCGGCACTTTTGCAAGTAGTCATTATTACACTGAAGCGGTTAAACTATATTTGAAGAAAGGTATATTTGTGCAGTAGTTAAATTAGCAAAAAAAAAAAAAAACACGCAAAGACTTATTTTGTATTTGTCTCGAAAATTACATTTCTATGTAAGCAATAAAAGCTGCGAGTACTTTTTGAAAACTTGTTCAGCATTTGTTTATGGAATTGTTATGTTGAGAGGCTTCGGTCCCATCATCGGTAATCACCGCTGAAACAATGACTCTGAAAAACACTTTATCATCAAGGTATTGATTGATACACTCGTTTTGTTAGCAGCGTGCGAGTTCTGTCTGTGTTTACAGATTACAGAGTCAGATCAACACATTCTACCTTTTTTTCCCTGCCAACTTTAAAGATTGCTCGGTAAGTTGGTTTAACAGACCTGAAAAAAAAAAAACAATTATTGTGCAATATCTCAGGTAATTTTCTTACAGGAT
Organism: Ascaphus truei; assembly: GCF_040206685.1. Taxonomy (NCBI): domain Eukaryota; kingdom Metazoa; phylum Chordata; class Amphibia; order Anura; family Ascaphidae; genus Ascaphus; species Ascaphus truei. The sequence continues at coordinate 7,846,308 of NC_134504.1, forward strand.
CAAAATAACCCTACTTTGTTAGGTAATCTTGGTAGACATTATTTTGATAAGGCAAACAAGTGCAGTATATTGTAAGTACCGTCCACTTTGTACTTACATCGAAATGGGTAGTTTTTTTTTTAAAAGATGTATTTATTTGTGCATCCGCACATTTACCTATAAATCCACAGAAATGGTGCTGCAATTTACATTTCAATATGTTGTACATATAATGAGCACTGTGCGTGTGCTTCTTCCAGCTTGATTGGAAATGGTTTCCCCATAAAATGAGAGAACAAACAGCTGAAATCAACTGGAATTAAATGAAAGCCAAGAGTGACATTCTGCAGCTCAGTTTCTATGCATCGTGGAACTTTTAACCTATTCTGCCCTGCAGGCAGCAACTTGCAGTCAATAGGAGAATTAATGTGGAGTTAAGTGTTGCCCATAACAGCATGTATCAATTTGTGCGACTGGCAGTCATTTTATTCCCTAACCTAGTGTTAGAAACTCCACCATGTCTCGCACTAAGTTGTCCTCTCTGGTTAATGACCTGCATCAGATGTAACGAAAGTCATTAACCATCTTTTTTTGTGTGTGTGAAATTGCCACCAGTACAGTAGAACATTTAAAGATATGTGAATGCCATTGGGATTTATAAACAGGCGTTTAGACATCTCCGTTTCCAAAATTACTAATGTACAAAATGTGTATTGATTAAAATTGATATTTTATTAATGATTATGGATTGGATTTTTGACTCAGAAATTGGAACCTTGAAATGATATGATAGAAATGTGTAATGTACGAGTAGTTCAATGGAATCGGTGGAATTGTTACTGTTACTTTTCGCCAAATTAACAAAGTTGGGCCCAATTGCTTTGACTGACCACTGAGCCCCGTCTCTCACCGGCTGTAGGCCTCCCTCACTGTCCCGCGCAGGGCCCCTCTCTGACCTCACCAGCTGCGGGCCTCCCTCACTGACCTGCGAAGGGCCCCTCTCTGACCTCACCAGCTGCGGGCCTTCCTCATTGTCCGGTGCAGGGCCTCTCTCTGACTTCACCAGCTGCGGGCCTCCCTCACTGTCCCGCGCAGGGCCTCTCTCTGACCTCACCAGCTGCGGGCCTCCCTCACTGTCCCGCGCAGGGCCTCTCTCTGATCTCACCAGCTGCGGGCCTCCCTCACTGTCCCGCGCAGGGCCTCTCTCTGACCTCACCAGCTGCGGGCCTCCCTCACTGTCCCGCGCAGGGCCTCTCTCTGACCTCACCAGCTGCATATATTTAGGGGGTGTTTTTATTTTTGTATGTATGTATGTATTTGGGAGGGGTGGATTTTTTAAAATATTTATTTGCGAGGCTTTTTATTAATGTATTTGGGGGGTGGGGGTTGTATGCATTTGGGAGTGGGGGTTGTATGTATTTGGGAGTGGGGGGTTTGTATGTATTTGGGAGTGGGGGGGTTGTATGTATTTGGGGGAGTTTTTTTTAATGTATTTGAGGGGTGGGGGGTTGTATGTGTTTGGGGGGTGGGTGGGGGGTTGTATGTATTTGGGGGTTGGGGTTGTATGTATTTGGGGGGAGTGGGTGGGCGGTTGTATGTGTTTGGGGGGTGGGTGGGGGGTTGTATGTGTTTGGGGGGTGGGCAGGGGGTTGTATGTGTTTGGGGTGGGTGGGGGTTTGTATGTGTTTGGGGGTGGGTGGGGGATTGTATGTGTTTGGATGGATTCTTTTTTTTCTGTATGTATTTGGAGGGTGGAAGTGGAGGGTGGAGGTTTTAAAAAAAATGTATTTCAGGGGTGGGGCCCTCGCAGGATATGTTGTGGTACCTGGGACGACAACTAAGTGTGCTATATCTGTACATAAAGAAAAGCATTTAAGATAAAAGCTTAATTTAAAAAAATCTTAATCTGACTCTTCCTAGAATTTCTTTTGTTGCTATGTTACCTATTCTGTCCCCCATATGTGAAAATGGAACACTGCAGTGATCTGAGCTTGTAAGCTCCACGCCCAGTGAGGACTGCACGGTGATATGCTGTGCTAGTAAACACATACCCGGTGAGGACTGCACGGTGATATGCTGTGCAAGTAAACACATACCCGGTGAGGACTGCACGGTGATATGCTGTGCAAGTAAACACATACCCGGTGAGGACTGCACGGTGATATGCTGTGCTAGTAAACACATACCCAGTGAGGACTGCACGGTGATATGCTGTGCTAGTAAACACATACCCGGTGAGGACTGCACGGTGATATGCTGTGCTAGTAAACACATACCCAGTGAGGACTGCACGGTGATATGCTGTGCTAGTAAACACATACCCGGTGAGGACTGCACGGTGATATGCTGTGCTAGTAAACACATACCCAGTGAGGACTGCACGGTGATATGCTGTGCTAGTAAACACATACCCGGTGAGGACTGCACGGTGATATGCTGTGCAAGTAAACACATACCCGGTGAGGACTGCACGGTGATATGCTGTGCTAGTAAACACATACCCGGTGAGGACTGCACAGTGATATGCTGTGCAAGTAAACACATACCCGGTGAGGACTGCACGGTGATATGCTGTGCAAGTAAACACATACCCGGTGAGGACTGCACGGTGATATGCTGTGCTAGTAAACACATACCCGGTGAGGACTGCACGGTGATATGCTGTGCTAGTAAACACATACCCGGTGAGGACTGCACGGTGATATGCTGTGCTAGTAAACACATACCCAGTGAGGACTGCACGGTGATACGCTGTGCTAGTAAACACATACCCGGTGAGGACTGCACGGTGATATGCTGTGCTAGTAAACACATACCCGGTGAGGACTGCACGGTGATATGCTGTGCTAGTAAACACATACCCGGTGAGGACTGCACGGTGATATGCTGTGCTAGTAAACACATACCCGTTGAGGGCTGCACGGTGATATGCTGTGCTAGTAAACACATACCCAGTGAGGACTGCACGGTGATACGCTGTGCTAGTAAACACATACCCGGTGAGGACTGCACGGTGATATGCTGTGCTAGTAAACACATACCCGGTGAGGACTGCACGGTGATATGCTGTGCTAGTAAACACATACCCGGTGAGGACTGCACGGTGATACGCTGTGCTAGTAAACACATACCCGGTGAGGACTGCACGGTGATATGCTGTGCTAGTAAACACATACCTAGTGAGGACTGCACGGTGATATGCTGTGCTAGTAAACACATACCCGGTGAGGTCTGCACGGTGATATGCTGTGCTAGTAAACACATACCCGGTGAGGGCTGCACGGTGATATGCTGTGCTAGTAAACACATACCCGGTGAGGACTGCACGGTGATATGCTGTGCTAGTAAACACATACCCAGTGGGGACTGCACGGTGATATGCTGTGCTAGTAAACACATACCCGGTGAGGACTGCACGGTGATATGCTGTGCTAGTAAACACATACCCAGTGGGGACTGCACGGTGATATGCTGTGCTAGTAAACACATACCCGGTGAGGACTGCACGGTGATATGCTGTGCTAGTAAACACATACCCGTTGAGGGCTGCACGGTGATATGCTGTTCTAGTAAACACATACCCAGTGAGGACTGCACGGTGATACGCTGTGCTAGTAAACACATACCCGGTGAGGACTGCACGGTGATATGCTGTGCTAGTAAACACATACCTAGTGAGGACTGCACGGTGATATGCTGTGCTAGTAAACACATACCCGGTGAGGTCTGTACGGTGATATGCTGTGCTAGTAAACACATACCCGGTGAGGGCTGCACGGTGATATGCTGTGCTAGTAAACACATACCCGGTGAGGACTGCACGGTGATATGCTGTGCTAGTAAACACATACCCAGTGGGGACTGCACGGTGATATGCTGTGCTAGTAAACACATACCCGGTGAGGACTGCACGGTGATATGCTGTGCTAGTAAACACATACCCAGTGGGGACTGCACGGTGATATGCTGTGCTAGTAAACACATACCCAGTGAGGTCTGCACTGTGATTTGCTGTGCTAGTAAACACATACCCAGTGAGGACTGCACGGTGATATGCTGTGCTAGTAAACACATACCCGGTGAGGACTGCACGGTGATATGCTGTGCTAGTAAACACATACCCGGTGAGGACTGCACGGTGATATGCTGTGCTAGTAAACACATACCCAGTGGGGACTGCACGGTGATATGCTGTGCTAGTAAACACATACCCGGTGAGGACTGCACGGTGATATGCTGTGCTAGAAAACACATACCCAGTGAGGACTGCACGGTGATATGCTGTGCTAGTAAACACATACCTAGTGAGGACTGCACGGTGATATGCTGTGCTAGTAAACACATACCCGGTGAGGACTGCACGGTGATATGCTGTGCTAGTAAACACATACCTAGTGAGGACTGCACGGTGATATGCTGTGCTAGTAAACACATACCCGGTGAGGGCTGCACGGTGATATGCTGTGCTAGTAAACACATACCTAGTGAGGACTGCACGGTGATATGCTGTGCTAGTAAACACATACCCAGTGAGGACTGCACGGTGATATGCTGTGCTAGTAAACACATACCCAGTGAGGACTGCACGGTGATATGCTGTGCTAGTAAACACATACCCGGTGAGGACTGCACTGTGACATGCTGTGCTAGTAAACACATACCCAGTGGGGACTGCACGGTGATATGCTGTGCTAGTAAACACATACCCAGTGGGGACTGCACGGTGATATGCTGTGCTAGTAAACACATACCCAGTGGGAACTGCACGGTGATATGCTGTGCTAGTAAACACATACCCGGTGAGGACTGCACGGTGATATGCTGTGCTAGTAAACACATACCCGGTGAGGGCTGCACGGTGATATGCTGTGCTAGTAAACACATACCCGGTGAGGACTGCACGGTGATATGCTGTGCTAGTAAACACATACCCGGTGAGGACTGCACGGTGATATGCTGTGCTAGTAAACACATACCCGGTGAGGACTGCACGGTGATATGCTGTGCTAGTAAACACATACCCGGTGAGGACTGCACGGTGATATGCTGTGCTAGTAAACACATACCCGTTGACGGCTGCACGGTGATATGCTGTGCTAGTAAACACATACCCGGTGAGGACTGCACGGTGATATGCTGTGCTAGTAAACACATACCCGGTGGGGACTGCACGGTGATATGCTGTGCTAGTAAACACATACCCGGTGAGGACTGCACGGTGATTGCTGTGCAAGTAAACACATACCCGGTGAGGACTGCACGGTGATATGCTGTGCTAGTAAACACATACCCGGTGAGGGCTGCACGGTGATATGCTGTGCTAGTAAACACATACCCGGTGAGGACTGCACGGTGATATGCTGTGCTAGTAAACACATACCCGGTGAGGGCTGCACGGTGATATGCTGTGCAAGTAAACACATACCCGGTGAGGGCTGCACGGTGATATGCTGTGCAAGTAAACACATACCCGGTGAGGACTGCACGGTGATATGCTGTGCTAGTAAACACATACCCGTTGAGGGCTGCACGGTGATATGCTGTTCTAGTAAACACATACCCGGTGAGGACACACGGTGATATGCTGTGCTAGTAAACACATACCCGGTGAGGGCTGCACGGTGATATGCTGTGCTAGTAAACACAAACCCGTTGAGGGCTGCACGGTGATATGCTGTTCTAGTAAACACATACCCGGTGAGGGCTGCACGGTGATATGCTGTGCTAGTAAACACATACCCGTTGAGGGCTGCACGGTGATATGCTGTGCTAGTAAACACATACCCGGTGAGGACTGCACGGTGATATGCTGTGCTAGTAAACACATACCCGGTGAGGACTGCACGGTGATATGCTGTGCTAGTAAACACATACCCGGTGAGGACTGCACGGTGATATGCTGTGCTAGTAAACACATACCCAGTGAGGGCTGCACGGTGATATGCTGTGCAAGTAAACACATACCCGGTGAGGGCTGCACGGTGATATGCTGTGCAAGTAAACACATACCCGGTGAGGACTGCACGGTGATATGCTGTGCAAGTAAACACATACCCGGTGAGGACTGCACGGTGATATGCTGTGCTAGTAAACACATACCCGGTGAGGGCTGCACGGTGATATGCTGTGCAAGTAAACACATACCCGGTGAGGACTGCACGGTGATATGCTGTGCTAGTAAACACATACCCGTTGAGGGCTGCACGGTGATATGCTGTTCTAGTAAACACATACCCGGTGAGGGCTGCACGGTGATATGCTGTGCTAGTAAACACATACCCGGTGAGGACTGCACGGTGATATGCTGTGCTAGTAAACACATACCCGGTGAGGACTGCACGGTGATATGCTGTGCTAGTAAACACATACCCGTTGAGGGCTGCACGGTGATATGCTGTGCTAGTAAACACATACCCGGTGAGGACTGCACGGTGATATGCTGTGCTAGTAAACACATACCCAGTGAGGACTGCACGGTGATACGCTGTGCTAGTAAACACATACCTAGTGAGGACTGCACGGTGATATGCTGTGCTAGTAAACACATACCCGGTGAGGGCTGCACGGTGATATGCTGTGCTAGTAAACACATACCTAGTGAGGACTGCACGGTGATATGCTGTGCTAGTAAACACATACCCGGTGAGGTCTGCACGGTGATATGCTGTGCTAGTAAACACATACCCGGTGAGGGCTGCACGGTGATATGCTGTGCTAGTAAACACATACCCGGTGAGGACTGCACGGTGATACGCTGTGCTAGTAAACACATACCCGGTGAGGACTGCACGGTGATATGCTGTGCTAGTAAACACATACCTAGTGAGGACTGCACGGTGATATGCTGTGCTAGTAAACACATACCCGGTGAGGTCTGCACGGTGATATGCTGTGCTAGTAAACACATACCCGGTGAGGGCTGCACGGTGATATGCTGTGCTAGTAAACACATACCCGGTGAGGACTGCACGGTGATATGCTGTGCTAGTAAACACATACCCAGTGGGGACTGCACGGTGATATGCTGTGCTAGTAAACACATACCCGGTGAGGACTGCACGGTGATATGCTGTGCTAGTAAACACATACCCGTTGAGGGCTGCACGGTGATATGCTGTTCTAGTAAACACATACCCAGTGAGGACTGCACGGTGATACGCTGTGCTAGTAAACACATACCCGGTGAGGACTGCACGGTGATATGCTGTGCTAGTAAACACATACCTAGTGAGGACTGCACGGTGATATGCTGTGCTAGTAAACACATACCCGGTGAGGTCTGCACGGTGATATGCTGTGCTAGTAAACACATACCCGGTGAGGGATGCACGGTGATATGCTGTGCTAGTAAACACATACCCGGTGAGGACTGCACGGTGATATGCTGTGCTAGTAAACACATACCCAGTGGGGACTGCACGGTGATATGCTGTGCTAGTAAACACATACCCGGTGAGGACTGCACGGTGATATGCTGTGCTAGTAAACACATACCCAGTGGGGACTGCACGGTGATATGCTGTGCTAGTAAACACATACCCAGTGAGGTCTGCACTGTGATTTGCTGTGCTAGTAAACACATACCCAGTGAGGACTGCACGGTGATATGCTGTGCTAGTAAACACATACCCGGTGAGGACTGCACGGTGATATGCTGTGCTAGTAAACACATACCCGGTGAGGACTGCACGGTGATATGCTGTGCTAGTAAACACATACCCAGTGAGGACTGCACGGTGATATGCTGTGCTAGTAAACACATACCCGGTGAGGACTGCACGGTGATATGCTGTGCTAGTAAACACATACCCAGTGAGGACTGCACGGTGATATGCTGTGCTAGTAAACACATACCCGGTGAGGGCTGCACGGTGATATGCTGTGCTAGTAAACACATACCCAGTGAGGTCTGCACGGTGATATGCTGTGCTAGTAAACACATACCCAGTGAGGACTGCATGGTGATATGCTGTGCTAGTAAACACATACCTAGTGAGGACTGCATGGTGATATGCTGTGCTAGTAAACACATACCCGGTGAGGGCTGCACGGTGATATGCTGTGCTAGTAAACACATACCCGGTGAGGACTGCACGGTGATATGCTGTGCTAGTAAACACATACCCAGTGAGGACTGCACGGTGATATGCTGTGCTAGTAAACACATACCCGGTGAGGACTGCACGGTGATATGCTGTGCTGGTAAACACATACCCGGTGAGGACTGCACGGTGATATGCTGTGCAAGTAAACACATACCCAGTGAGGACTGCACGGTGATATGCTGTGCTAGTAAACACATACCCGGTGAGGACTGCACGGTGATATGCTGTGCTAGTAAACACATACCCGGTGAGGACTGCACGGTGATATGCTGTGCTAGTAAACACATACCCGTTGAGGGCTGCACGGTGATATGCTGTTCTAGTAAACACATACCCAGTGAGGACTGCACGGTGATACGCTGTGCTAGTAAACACATACCCGGTGAGGACTGCACGGTGATATGCTGTGCTAGTAAACACATACCTAGTGAGGACTGCACGGTGATATGCTGTGCTAGTAAACACATACCCGGTGAGGTCTGCACGGTGATATGCTGTGCTAGTAAACACATACCCGGTGAGGGCTGCACGGTGATATGCTGTGCTAGTAAACACATACCCGGTGAGGACTGCACGGTGATATGCTGTGCTAGTAAACACATACCCAGTGGGGACTGCACGGTGATATGCTGTGCTAGTAAACACATACCCGGTGAGGACTGCACGGTGATATGCTGTGCTAGTAAACACATACCCAGTGGGGACTGCACGGTGATATGCTGTGCTAGTAAACACATACCCAGTGAGGTCTGCACGGTGATTTGATGTGCTAGTAAACACATACCCGGTGAGGACTGCACGGTGATATGCTGTGCTAGTAAACACATACCCGGTGAGGACTGCACGGTGATATGCTGTGCTAGTAAACACATACCCAGTGAGGACTGCACGGTGATATGCTGTGCTAGTAAACACATACCCGGTGAGGACTGCACGGTGATATGCTGTGCTAGTAAACACATACCCGGTGAGGACTGCACGGTGATATGCTGTGCTAGTAAACACATACCCGGTGAGGACTGCACGGTGATATGCTGTGCTAGTGAACACATACCCGGTGAGGGCTGCACGGTGATATGCTGTGCTAGTAAACACATACCCGGTGAGCGCTGCACGGTGATATGCTGTGCTAGTAAACACATACCCAGTGAGGACTGCACGGTGATATGCTGTGCTAGTAAACACATACCCGGTGAGGGCTGCACGGTGATATGCTGTGCTAGTAAACACATACCCGGTGAGGACTGCACTGTGACATGCTGTGCTAGTAAACACATACCCAGTGGGGACTGCACGGTGATATGCTGTGCTAGTAAACACATACCCAGTGGGGACTGCACGGTGATATGCTGTGCTAGTAAACACATACCCAGTGGGAACTGCACGGTGATATGCTGTGCTAGTAAACACATACCCGGTGAGGACTGCACGGTGATATGCTGTGCTAGTAAACACATACCCGGTGAGGGCTGCACGGTGATATGCTGTGCTAGTAAACACATACCCGGTGAGGACTGCACGGTGATATGCTGTGCTAGTAAACACATACCCGGTGAGGACTGCACGGTGATATGCTGTGCTAGTAAACACATACCCGGTGAGGACTGCACGGTGATATGCTGTGCTAGTAAACACATACCCGGTGAGGACTGCACGGTGATATGCTGTGCTAGTAAACACATACCCGTTGACGGCTGCACGGTGATATGCTGTGCTAGTAAACACATACCCGGTGAGGACTGCACGGTGATATGCTGTGCTAGTAAACACATACCCGGTGGGGACTGCACGGTGATATGCTGTGCTAGTAAACACATACCCGGTGAGGACTGCACGGTGATTGCTGTGCAAGTAAACACATACCCGGTGAGGACTGCACGGTGATATGCTGTGCTAGTAAACACATACCCGGTGAGGGCTGCACGGTGATATGCTGTGCTAGTAAACACATACCCGGTGAGGACTGCACGGTGATATGCTGTGCTAGTAAACACATACCCGGTGAGGGCTGCACGGTGATATGCTGTGCAAGTAAACACATACCCGGTGAGGGCTGCACGGTGATATGCTGTGCAAGTAAACACATACCCGGTGAGGACTGCACGGTGATATGCTGTGCTAGTAAACACATACCCGTTGAGGGCTGCACGGTGATATGCTGTTCTAGTAAACACATACCCGGTGAGGACACACGGTGATATGCTGTGCTAGTAAACACATACCCGGTGAGGGCTGCACGGTGATATGCTGTGCTAGTAAACACAAACCCGTTGAGGGCTGCACGGTGATATGCTGTTCTAGTAAACACATACCCGGTGAGGGCTGCACGGTGATATGCTGTGCTAGTAAACACATACCCGTTGAGGGCTGCACGGTGATATGCTGTGCTAGTAAACACATACCCGGTGAGGACTGCACGGTGATATGCTGTGCTAGTAAACACATACCCGGTGAGGACTGCACGGTGATATGCTGTGCTAGTAAACACATACCCGGTGAGGACTGCACGGTGATATGCTGTGCTAGTAAACACATACCCAGTGAGGGCTGCACGGTGATATGCTGTGCAAGTAAACACATACCCGGTGAGGGCTGCACGGTGATATGCTGTGCAAGTAAACACATACCCGGTGAGGACTGCACGGTGATATGCTGTGCAAGTAAACACATACCCGGTGAGGACTGCACGGTGATATGCTGTGCTAGTAAACACATACCCGGTGAGGGCTGCACGGTGATATGCTGTGCAAGTAAACACATACCCGGTGAGGACTGCACGGTGATATGCTGTGCTAGTAAACACATACCCGTTGAGGGCTGCACGGTGATATGCTGTTCTAGTAAACACATACCCGGTGAGGGCTGCACGGTGATATGCTGTGCTAGTAAACACATACCCGGTGAGGACTGCACGGTGATATGCTGTGCTAGTAAACACATACCCGGTGAGGACTGCACGGTGATATGCTGTGCTAGTAAACACATACCCGTTGAGGGCTGCACGGTGATATGCTGTGCTAGTAAACACATACCCGGTGAGGACTGCACGGTGATATGCTGTGCTAGTAAACACATACCCAGTGAGGACTGCACGGTGATACGCTGTGCTAGTAAACACATACCTAGTGAGGACTGCACGGTGATATGCTGTGCTAGTAAACACATACCCGGTGAGGGCTGCACGGTGATATGCTGTGCTAGTAAACACATACCTAGTGAGGACTGCACGGTGATATGCTGTGCTAGTAAACACATACCCGGTGAGGTCTGCACGGTGATATGCTGTGCTAGTAAACACATACCCGGTGAGGGCTGCACGGTGATATGCTGTGCTAGTAAACACATACCCGGTGAGGACTGCACGGTGATACGCTGTGCTAGTAAACACATACCCGGTGAGGACTGCACGGTGATATGCTGTGCTAGTAAACACATACCTAGTGAGGACTGCACGGTGATATGCTGTGCTAGTAAACACATACCCGGTGAGGTCTGCACGGTGATATGCTGTGCTAGTAAACACATACCCGGTGAGGGCTGCACGGTGATATGCTGTGCTAGTAAACACATACCCGGTGAGGACTGCACGGTGATATGCTGTGCTAGTAAACACATACCCAGTGGGGACTGCACGGTGATATGCTGTGCTAGTAAACACATACCCGGTGAGGACTGCACGGTGATATGCTGTGCTAGTAAACACATACCCGTTGAGGGCTGCACGGTGATATGCTGTTCTAGTAAACACATACCCAGTGAGGACTGCACGGTGATACGCTGTGCTAGTAAACACATACCCGGTGAGGACTGCACGGTGATATGCTGTGCTAGTAAACACATACCTAGTGAGGACTGCACGGTGATATGCTGTGCTAGTAAACACATACCCGGTGAGGTCTGCACGGTGATATGCTGTGCTAGTAAACACATACCCGGTGAGGGATGCACGGTGATATGCTGTGCTAGTAAACACATACCCGGTGAGGACTGCACGGTGATATGCTGTGCTAGTAAACACATACCCAGTGGGGACTGCACGGTGATATGCTGTGCTAGTAAACACATACCCGGTGAGGACTGCACGGTGATATGCTGTGCTAGTAAACACATACCCAGTGGGGACTGCACGGTGATATGCTGTGCTAGTAAACACATACCCAGTGAGGTCTGCACTGTGATTTGCTGTGCTAGTAAACACATACCCAGTGAGGACTGCACGGTGATATGCTGTGCTAGTAAACACATACCCGGTGAGGACTGCACGGTGATATGCTGTGCTAGTAAACACATACCCGGTGAGGACTGCACGGTGATATGCTGTGCTAGTAAACACATACCCAGTGAGGACTGCACGGTGATATGCTGTGCTAGTAAACACATACCCGGTGAGGACTGCACGGTGATATGCTGTGCTTGTAAACACATACCCAGTGAGGACTGCACGGTGATATGCTGTGCTAGTAAACACATACCCGGTGAGGGCTGCACGGTGATATGCTGTGCTAGTAAACACATACCCAGTGAGGTCTGCACGGTGATATGCTGTGCTAGTAAACACATACCCAGTGAGGACTGCATGGTGATATGCTGTGCTAGTAAACACATACCTAGTGAGGACTGCATGGTGATATGCTGTGCTAGTAAACACATACCCGGTGAGGGCTGCACGGTGATATGCTGTGCTAGTAAACACATACCCGGTGAGGACTGCACGGTGATATGCTGTGCTAGTAAACACATACCCAGTGAGGACTGCACGGTGATATGCTGTGCTAGTAAACACATACCCGGTGAGGACTGCACGGTGATATGCTGTGCTGGTAAACACATACCCGGTGAGGACTGCACGGTGATATGCTGTGCAAGTAAACACATACCCAGTGAGGACTGCACGGTGATATGCTGTGCTAGTAAACACATACCCGGTGAGGACTGCACGGTGATATGCTGTGCTAGTAAACACATACCCGGTGAGGACTGCACGGTGATATGCTGTGCTAGTAAACACATACCCGTTGAGGGCTGCACGGTGATATGCTGTTCTAGTAAACACATACCCAGTGAGGACTGCACGGTGATACGCTGTGCTAGTAAACACATACCCGGTGAGGACTGCACGGTGATATGCTGTGCTAGTAAACACATACCTAGTGAGGACTGCACGGTGATATGCTGTGCTAGTAAACACATACCCGGTGAGGTCTGCACGGTGATATGCTGTGCTAGTAAACACATACCCGGTGAGGGCTGCACGGTGATATGCTGTGCTAGTAAACACATACCCGGTGAGGACTGCACGGTGATATGCTGTGCTAGTAAACACATACCCAGTGGGGACTGCACGGTGATATGCTGTGCTAGTAAACACATACCCGGTGAGGACTGCACGGTGATATGCTGTGCTAGTAAACACATACCCAGTGGGGACTGCACGGTGATATGCTGTGCTAGTAAACACATACCCAGTGAGGTCTGCACGGTGATTTGATGTGCTAGTAAACACATACCCGGTGAGGACTGCACGGTGATATGCTGTGCTAGTAAACACATACCCGGTGAGGACTGCACGGTGATATGCTGTGCTAGTAAACACATACCCAGTGAGGACTGCACGGTGATATGCTGTGCTAGTAAACACATACCCGGTGAGGACTGCACGGTGATATGCTGTGCTAGTAAACACATACCCGGTGAGGACTGCACGGTGATATGCTGTGCTAGTAAACACATACCCGGTGAGGACTGCACGGTGATATGCTGTGCTAGTGAACACATACCCGGTGAGGGCTGCACGGTGATATGCTGTGCTAGTAAACACATACCCGGTGAGCGCTGCACGGTGATATGCTGTGCTAGTAAACACATACCCAGTGAGGACTGCACGGTGATATGCTGTGCTAGTAAACACATACCCGGTGAGGGCTGCACGGTGATATGCTGTGCTAGTAAACACATAGGTCTGCACGGTGATATGCTGTGCTAGTAAACACATACCCAGTGAGGACTGCATGGTGATATGCTGTGCTAGTAAACACATACCTAGTGAGGACTGCATGGTGATATGCTGTGCTAGTAAACACATACCCGGTGAGGGCTGCACGGTGATATGCTGTGCTAGTAAACACATACCCGGTGAGGACTGCACGGTGATATGCTGTGCTAGTAAACACATACCCAGTGAGGACTGCACGGTGATATGCTGTGCTAGTAAACACATACCCGGTGAGGACTGCACGGTGATATGCTGTGCTAGTAAACACATACCCGGTGAGGGCTGCACGGTGATATGCTGTGCTAGTAAACACATACCCGGTGAGGGCTGCACGGTGATATGCTGTGCTAGTAAACACATACCCGGTGAGGACTGCACGGTGATATGCTGTGCTAGTAAACACATACCCAGTGAGGGCTGCACGGTGATATGCTGTGCTAGTAAACACATACCCGGTGAGGGCTGCACGGTGATATGCTGTGCTAGTAAACACATACCCGGTGAGGGCTGCACGGTGATATGCTGTGCTAGTAAACACATACCCGTTGAGGGCTGCACGGTGATATGCTGTGCTAGTAAACACATACCCGGTGAGGACTGCACGGTGATATGCTGTGCTAGTAAACACATACCCTGTGAGGACTGCACGGTGATATGCTGTGCTAGTAAACACATACCCAGTGGGGACTGCACGGTGATATGCTGTGCTAGTAAACACATACCCGTTGAGGGCTGCACGGTGATATGCTGTGCTAGTAAACACATACCCGGTGAGGACTGCACGGTGATATGCTGTGCTAGTAAACACATACCCGGTGAGGACTGCACGGTGATATGCTGTCCTAGTAAACACATACCCAGTGGGGACTGCACGGTGATATGCTGTGCTAGTAAACACATACCCAGTGAGGACTGCACGGTGATATGCTGTGCTAGTAAACACATACCCGGTGAGGACTGCACGGTGATATGCTGTGCTAGTAAACACATACCCAGTGAGGACTGCACGGTGATATGCTGTGCTAGTAAACACATACCCGGTGAGGGCTGCACGGTGATATGCTGTGCTAGTAAACACATACCCTGTGAGGACTGCACGGTGATATGCTGTGCTAGTAAACACATACCCGATGAGGACTGCACGGTGATATGCTGTGCTAGTAAACACATACCCGGTGAGGGCTGCACGGTGATATGCTGTGCTAGTAAACACATACCCGGTGAGGGCTGCACGGTGATATGCTGTGCTAGTAAACACATACCCGGTGAGGACTGCACGGTGATATGCTGTGCTAGTAAACACATACCCAGTGAGGACTGCACGGTGATATGCTGTGCTAGTAAACACATACCCGGTGAGGGCTGCACGGTGATATGCTGTGCTAGTAAACACATACCCTGTGAGGGCTGCACGGTGACATGCTGTGCTAGTAAACACATACCCTGTGAGGACTGCACGGTGATATGCTGTGCTAGTAAACACATACCCGGTGAGGGCTGCACGGTGATATGCTGTGCTAGTAAACACATACCCGGTGAGGGCTGCACGGTGATATGCTGTGCTAGTAAACACATACCCAGTGAGGGCTGCACGGTGATATGCTGTGCTAGTAAACACATACCCGGTGAGGGCTGCACGGTGACATGCTGTGCTAGTAAACACATACCCGGTGAGGACTGCACGGTGATATGCTGTGCTAGTAAACACATTCCCGGTGAGGACTGCACGGTGATATGCTGTGCTAGTAAACACATACCCGGTGAGGGCTGCACGGTGATATGCTGTGCTAGTAAACACATACCCAGTGAGGACTGCACGGTGATATGCTGTGCTAGTAAACACATACCCAGTGAGGACTGCACGGTGATATGCTGTGCTAGTAAACACATACCCGGTGAGGACTGCACGGTGATATGCTGTGCTAGTAAACACATACCCGGTGAGGGCTGCACGGTGACATGCTGTGCTAGTAAACACATACCCGGTGAGGGCTGCACGGTGACATGCTGTGCTAGTAAACACATACCCGGTGAGTACTGCACGGTGACATGCTGTGCTAGTAAACACATACCCGGTGAGGACTGCACGGTGACATGCTGTGCTAGTAAACACATACCCGGTGAGGGCTGCATGGTGACATGCTGTGCTAGTAAACACATACCCGGTGAGGGCTGCATGGTGATATGCTGTGCTAGTAAACACATTCCCGGTGAGGGCTGCACGGTGACATGCTGTGCTAGTAAACACATACCCGGTGAGGGCTGCACGGTGACATGCTGTGCTAGTAAACACATACTGTTACTGTCGCAGCTGATGCAACACTTTCCGTCTTAAGCCTCTTGAAATCTGAAACTCCCACAATGATTAAAACAAACCCACTTCTTTCCCCCCCGATTCACACCTCACCTGTGATTGCAGTAAAAACTGCTAATGATCAGCTTGGATGTTTACCAACCTAATGAATACAGTTGTTTACTCCTCACCCACCAATTTATAAGCACTTATCACCGACGCACAGGTGCCCGTATTAAACACTGCATGTCCTGCATTAGCATTTGCTGTTCGCGGGGGAATGTATTTCAGAGGTGCCTCTGCCACTGCTTGTTATGGTGTAAGCTTCTGACATTAGAACACAAAGCCCTGGAAAAAAAACAAAAAATACTTCTGTTGCCATCTGCTTTGCAGTTTCATCACTGAGCCCTTGCATCCCTGCTTTGCTCTTGCTCAGATGTAAAATTATTGGAGGCTTCTGGGATTCACACGCTTGTCTGCTTTAATTTCCAGGTTGTGCTCGTTTTATTAGAGGAAATCCTGTCATCTTTTAAGTGCTGCGCAGAGCGTTTATTGCAGGGGTTGTTGAGAAGCGTCTCCTCTTCTTTATGGGAGCGAGGCTGCTGGCGAATGTCCTGGTGAGGACATTAAAAAAAAGCACCCGGATCAGGCAACGGTCAGTCGCCGCTGTCCAGCGTTGGAATCTCCGTGTGTTTTATTTACAGAGTTCCCTCGGTTGTAGTTACGACTTTGTTGGGTGAACTAGAATTCTTCATTCCTGCTACTGTGTACTGAGTCCTAAACTATGCATTGCAATGCCTTAAGATTAATGGCCCCTATTCAATATAGCGAAATGTAGGGTAACATACAGTAAATTAATACTTCAGCTTAAAATAAAGTCAACTGCAATTAATAGGTTGTTGAAGCAGAAGTTTAATGTGACAGTGTTTTTTTACATTTTGTTTTTTTTTTATGCCCTTTTAAATAGGCATCAATACAATCCACATAATGATAAGTAATTAGCTTAAGTTGCCGATCGATTGGCAAAAATTCGGCTCGGGGGGGGGGTTTGCTAAATGGCTGCGGAAAAGGATTGACTCGGTATCTGTGACTTTGTAAATGGTTGCTATAGAAACAAAATAGGCTTGTTACATTTATAATACAATACAAATGTATTCTGCTGGTGGCCCTTGAGGACGGCCATCCCTGGGGTGTAGCATCACACTCAACCACTCACCAATTAAATCTTTAACTCCCATTCTTTATTTATATGCAAGAAAATGTATGTCTGGGGGGGAAGCTTTGCAGGTTCATTCAATATTTTCAAAGTAAAAAAAAAAAAAAAGAGATCCAGTCTTAAAAATGCAACTTATCTACAATGATTTTTCCCATGATAGTGCAATAAAAATGGCTTATTGCATCTGACAAGTATTGTCAGGATATTGCAGCACAGGATCTAACAAGACTGTTCAAATTGCAGGAGCCTTTTATTTTCTCAGTTGCCTCAGAAAAGTAACTTGTTTAAATGACATATGCTGTCACCCAGAAGGTGTTGTGGAGTATTAAATAACCCTATATGCAAAAGATAATGGTTGGATTAAACATGACATGGTTATTTGTGATGCGATGGCAATTAGATTGTAAGCGCTTCGGAGCAGGGGCTCCTTTTCCTAAATGTTACTTTTATGTCTGAAGCGCTTGTTCCCATTATGTGTAATTTGTGTTATTTGTTATGTATATGATTGTCATGTTTATTACTGCTGTGACGCGCTAGGTACATTAATGGCGCTATATAAAGACACACATACACGTATATTACTGCTGTGACGCGCTATGTACATTAATGGCGCTCTATAAAGACACACATACAGTTTTAGAGATTAATGGTTTAATTAAAGTTCATTAGTGATTTGTAATTGATGGCTTGCTAACCTTTGGTCCCAAACCCATGTTAACTTCAAATGCCAATTGCCATGAATATACAGAACAGGAAATATTTAAGAAGCGTTGTTATATTCTGTTGTACAAAAAGCATTTGTTAGATAGAAAAGTGCTAAATAAATGTACTTGAAAGCCACATATATATTGTAGTGTTATTTAAGTTTGATACTGCACATGCTTAGTAAACGCATTGCGTCTGAGTGAAAAATCGCCCAAATCACACGTTGTAAACATCAGGTATTTAATTCCGTTCCACATACAGGGAACATTTGCTGTACTTACATTGTCTCAGGGAGACAGGGGTCTCAAACTCAGTCCTTAAGGGAGACCAGCATTTATGGATATCCCTGCTTCAGCACCGGGGGCTGAATCAGTGACTCAGTCTTTGACTGAGCCATTGATTGAGCCACCCGTGCTGAAGCAGGGATATCCATAAACGCTGGCCTGTTGGTGTCCCTTGAGGACTGCGTTTGAGACCCCTGCTTTATAGTTTTAAAATATTTGGGATGGAGATTCGAATTAGAATTCCAACCCTGTTCTTAAAAAGGGAAGCTAAGTATTTGCCTTTGTTTTATCCTACTGTACATTGTAGAGCTAGGTAAATATTATGAGTGATAACACAATAATATATTTCTACTCCTACAACAGCAAGCGTCCAGCAGGAAGGTCAGGTGGTACCTACTGGTGATGCCTAGATAGCAATGCCAGAGGGATTTGGGACTTTTTGCTGCTTCACACAATTCGCTCGATGCTGCAAGTTGAGTTGAAACTCTCTTAACTCCTCTTAAGGAGAGGCAGAGAGATTGAAACACTGGTGTTGCTATAGAAACAGATAAGAAGCACATACAGAGGCACACACCAAGTATCATATCTCTGGATAGTTAATCCATAAAATGTTTCAGTGGATAACATATAATGCTATCCAGATCTTTACGTCAGTGGAAGGATAGATGAGGAGCATTGAGAAGGAATGGACTAGTCTCACAGAAGAAGACTACTTCAAGCAGTGGACCCTGATAGACAGGGTTGCCGGGTGTCAAGCATTGAACCAGACTGTCCTGTATTTGAACACTCTATCCAATTAACATATAGCGATTATACTAAGCATGTATGTGTCTGGTGTTACCTCTCTGGACATAGTGAGCCGACCGGTTTGGGGGGGCCGCGAGATTTCCTCAAGCAGGGAGAGAGCAGGGCTGTTGCTCGGGGAATGGGCAGCTTCCTCCCTCCCGACTGGCTGCATTACCCAGCAGCAACCAATCAGGAGGAGGTGTCGGGAGCCTGGGGTGGGGCCAAGGCGAGGAGGAAACAGCATGGAGCGAGTGTGCGTGTGCACGCGTGTGTCTCGAGTGTGTCCAGTATCTTTGGAGAAGCCACCTGGCAACCTTACTGGTAGCGGCCGATAGAGAAAAAAGTATGGTGAGGAAAAAAAACACTCTTGGGTCCTTCTTGCTACTTACTGTGTGCTGCCTGCAAATATCTGCTGTTGTCTACTAAAAATGATAAATAAGCTGCTATGAGACTGAGCTACTTTCTGCCGTAGGGCTGCTAGTGAAAAGTTGTATCTGTATCCCAGTGGGCTTTATGGAAACACTCATCTCCCTTGAAATCATGTACTGGTGTGCCAATTGGCATATTTAATCCATTCCGAATAGGACCACACATATAGATGCTGCATTTTAAGCCAGTTCATGTTCAGATCTGTACATTCTGCCCGTGTTGTAACGCACTTCACTATAACTGCGCTAAAGCCGGATTAACTTCTGCCTATCCAAAGGAAAAAACACTCCAACGCACAACCAGAAATAGAGTGGGTCCCAAACGAAAAGTGCTAATAAAATATAGTCTTTATTAGTCTATGTTAAAAAAACGGAAGTAAGTACCCTATCCTTTGCATCTTTATAAAGGACTTACACTATTGAATCAAGACTGGACAGAAATGTTTGGAGCGCATATCACTAACCTGTTCTGTATAACTTCTGCCTATCGACTGTTTCTCCTTATACTTTGCTACATGTTGTGTGTTCGAGGATCACATTTCTACTCGCGGTAATCATGGAAAAGTGTAGGTTTTTAGTAGCCAGCAAAACTCCTGAGGCATCTACATCCATAAATAAAAAGATCTGTGAATGAGCTCGGCATTTATCATTGAATAACCCTTTTGTCAGTTGTGGGGATAATGGGGCAGTACTCCCCTCCCCCCCCCCCCCCAGAGTAGTCTGTATTTAAGAACACAACTTAAAAAAAAAAAAATTAAGTAAAGGATGCTTACAAGCAGCAATCTGTGTTGCTGGTTCCTTTACAATAATTTCACCAGGCTGTGACATCAATGTGAGTTGACAGTAGAGATTCCGACTGGACGATCTTGGAGCCATATTTGGTTTTCCTTGCAAGTACTGGCAAAATATAAATTAAATATTTCAGTAATCCAGGGATCCATGGAGGTTTAAGTACCGTGGTCCAGTTTCAGAGGACTTTAAAAAAAAATACTTTTTTGGGGGGTTGGGAGGGGGGCTGGCTGCTTATTTATTTATAAAATGTTTTACCAGGAAGTAATACATTGAGAGTTACCGCTCGTTTTCAAGTATGTCCTGGGCACAGAGTTATGATGACAAATACATGGTTTCATTAAGTGGGCAGGGTTATACATTATAAACAAGACATTGCATGCACAGTTAGAGATAATATATATTATAGGCGTATGTAACAGGTACAGACCAGATTAAAATGAGAGAGCTTTAGTTTTTAAAGAACTTAGACTGGTGGCGGATGTGAGAGTCTCCAGTCGATTGTTCCAGTTGTGGGGTGCACGGTAAGAGGAGGAGGAACGGCCGAATACTTTGTTGAGCCTTGGGACCATGAACAGTCTTTTGGAGTCAGATCTCAGATGATAAGTTTAACTCATGGATAGATCACATTTGGTCAAGTCTTTCAAGTAAAGAAACAGTTGTAATGAGGAATACTCCATGCAGTGCTAGGTCAGACATTTATGACATTTAATGTATTTTAAGTGAAGGAACAATCTCGCTCATTTCTCTAATACCATTGTCTTATTTTAGTCCACTGCTTCTCTGTCTGCCACAGCTAATCCACTGTTCAATGAATTTTACTTAGAATCATAATTGTACCAGGGATAAAAGTAATGGAAATGCAATTTATTCACAGGATTGCTAGTTGAATTATAGAGTCACGGTAGAATTGATGACTTCAGCTGCTATCGGTGATGGAGGAAATGAATAATGTGCCTTGATTTTGTAGTAAATGTATTTGGCCTGGCATAATGTAGGAGTGATTATAAGTGACTGAAAATGAAAGTACCCAAAAGAAACATTGGAGATGAAGAAACTCACATGGTATGTAATAAAGATGAATTGCTAAGAATGGCAAAGAATTGTTTTAATCAACCATATGGTATTAACAAAAATGGATACATTACACTAAGTACCCATCATAGGGGTAAATCCATAGAAGTCTGTCGTTTTTGCACTAATAACACGTGTCAGGGAAATTGGGAAAATACGTTATTTTTTGTCTCATTAAAGGTTATCCTCAAAGCTAAGGAGATGAAAAAACGAACGTCCGTTCACAATAGAAGCAGCGCTGTTAACTGTGATTTTCACGTCTCAGAGACGCGTCCTCCAGCACATGGCACATTGGTAATAAGTCTTATTGGCGCGCGTTATTTTGTGACGCGTTCCGCATTAGGGTGACCTATCGGGACTCCCATGGAGCATATTTCAAATTCAAATAAAGACACATTACAAAAAGAAAAAACTCAGCCGTTTCATTTATACTGCCAGACAGATGACGGAGCACGTTGCTAGTTCAAGTGCTGGGACTGCTTCTGAAGCTAAGAGGAACTGCAGCCAGAAGTCTACTGTCGAGGAGCTGGAAATACAGATCAATGAAGTGGTGGATAACCACTCCAAATTATTAGGAGTTCTCTGCTCAAGGACAGGCACTGCTAAGAAGCAGAGAATTTGGGGGGCAGAGGGCATACTTGCCCTGGGGTGCCTCAATGCTCTGGGGAATGCGGTCCCCTGTGGCTATAAGGAAAGAGAGAACAATCTGTGCTACCTATAAAACTAATAAAGTGAGTGATCTACAGTATAAAATGTGCTAGATCTAATAAAAATATATAAAATAATATGTAACAAACAGTGTTGTGATAAACACTAGAAGTGCAGGTGAATAAATGGTGTAAATATAAATTCTTATTTAAGGTGTTAACTTGAGTGCCTTGAATTTCAGGAAACATTCAATATCCTTCAATATTCTGCAATAGCATGCCTCCGTTTCCAGAATCACCTTTCTTGGCTCTGCACATATGTCTGTCCATATGCCATGCAGCATCTATTTTCAATTAGAATCCGATTTTCTGCTGCTACTCAGCGGAGAGCACAAGGCTACATGAGAACTGTAAATACCAGTAAAAATAGAAGAAAGATCAGCAGTTTATATTAGTAATGGAGGAGAGAGTCACTGTCGTCAGCTGGTGGGACCGTGCATCAAATGAGTGGGTTGAATCATAGTAAAAAGGCACTAACATTTTGCAGACACAGTCCTTGCCCTGTAGAGCTTACAATCTATGTTTTTGGTGCCACCGGGAGATAAAGTAACTTGCCCAAGGTCAAAAGGAGCCGACATCAGGAATTGAACCAGGCTCCCCTGCTTCAGAACTCAGTGCCGACTTTACAGAGTCAGTGTCTTTACTCACTGAGCCACTCCTTCACACCAGCTTAATCAGGTCCGCAATTCGTGGACATAGTTGCAGAATCTAATCCGAGGATTGGATTCTACATATCCGTACATGGATTGTATCCAATGGTGGATTTTGATGAATTCGCGTGGATACAAACCAAGAAACTCCGTCCGATTTTACACCATATTGGGGGGGAAATGTGAGAATATTCGGGAAA
>NC_134504.1:8524515-8662015 GCF_040206685.1 Ascaphus truei
CGACCGATCGCAGTGCAATCGCCAATTTCGGGGGAATATAGAACCAGCCCCTCTGTGCTGCTTTTCTTTGTCTTACCCTTTTCTCCCATTGTGATAAATTATCTACTTCTTTAACTTTTTCTTTACCTATAGTACACTTGTTTTGTGTACGACGTTAGAGTTGATTGGAAAGTTTATTTGGTGCCTATTAATTCAATTGGGATTTCTGTGTGAAAACGGGCAGATTTGCATTGAATTACATCTCTGTGTGTAATGCTACGTAAACTGGTCAATGGCGCAAAGAATGTAATCTCAAATAATCCATACATTCAGTACCCATTTTATAGGTTAAATTCCAGTGTATGTTAGGAAAACTTGTCAGTCCAAGGGATCCTGTATAGACAGTCCTTTGTGTGAGTTTATATTCGTTCTTTGTGATCATGGATCCACCAGCAGTAATGTCACTACTTCTAACCGTCCACAGGGGAAGTTTCCAATTATCTCCAATATATGTTGTTTTTTATACCCTATAAATTATTCCGCACATAAATTGTTACTGTTCAAGAGATACTATCTTAGGTGGAGATTATAGTCAACGCGCGCGTGCACGTGGCGCCCGCTTGTCGCGAATGTGAACTGTGCTTCAGGCAATGGGGAGGCGTGGCCGTGATGTCACGAAGCTGGTTCGCCGTCATTGGCTGAACCGCTTCCCCTGACTCGGCCGTCAATTGGATAGACAAGTTGATTTGTCTGTCCAAAACGCCGTCGCGCCTCATCGCTCGCCCGCACTATGGGCGACCTCATAGGATTGAGGCATGTGGTTCGCGACGCACGTACACACGCCGTTGTGGCCACTATAATCGTGTGTGTGTGTGTGTGTGTGTGTGTTAAACCGAAAAGGCAACTTTTATTGGTGAAATGATCTTTGCATATACTAAATTGCAGCGGTTACAATTCCTCTCTAGTGAAAAAAGGGTGTTATCATCATATAGGCATTTAGACCCAATAATTTCTTACAATGAGAATAATATCCCGTGATATATTTAGTGATTCTTTGTAAATAAAATCAGATAATGCAAATAATTTGCAAAATATTAAGTGACAATCAATAATAAAATCGTAACTCGCAGCTCAAACCCTTTCTGGATTGTTTCTCTCAATCCCAAATGTGCAATCGTCTGGATGTTTGGGGAGCGCAGATATATGAAGATAGAAAAAACATAGAAAATATAGTGCAATATGTTTAAAAATAAGTTTTAAAATAATTCCTCTCTAGGAGGTGTCACTTGATTGAGGATCTTGCAGTCACACACTGATGTAGCATATGAAGTGTACGTATTTTCATGTTGGATGGTCTGTATATGTCCGTAATGAACATTATAAAAATAACCACCTATTTACCCTACGTAGTTCCTAAAATACAGATATAAGAAAACATGCAAAAACTGATCAAACTGACCCAAAAGTATCAAACGAAATACTGCAACTACTTTCTTACCCTTTATTTAATACAACAGGTGGCCTAATTTTGAACAAAAATAAATAAATGAAAAGACCTTTATGGCTCAACAGATGAGTTCTCGCTTTTGAAAAGAAACAGGTCATTTTATTATCCTCGAACGTCGGGGGAATCTGTTGACATTCAAATTATTCTTAAAGCAGCCGTCCAAGCTGCCGTGTGTTTTTATTTTTAATTCATTTTTTCCCCTTTAATATGCGCATCAATGCAATCCACACAATAAGTAATTAGCCAAGTTGCCGATTGATCCGTTCTCCTGTGATCGATCGGCGAAGATTCGGCTCGGGGGCCTCACTAAATGGCTGTCAGTGCTGCAGAAGAGGACCAAAGATGCAAAGTTCTGTGGGGAAGATCATTTATTTATTTATAATTTATTTATTTATAAAAAAATTTGAGTAATACAGTGAGAGTTACCTCTCGTTTTCAAGTATGTCCTGGGCACAGAGTAAAACAAATAATACATGGTTACAAGTACAGTTACATAAATGAACAGGGTTATATATTATATACAAGACATTGCGTGCACAGTTAAAGATAATATATATTATGAGCGTATGAAACAGTTACAGACCAGGTTAAAGTGTGAGACAGCCTTAGATTTGAAAGAATTTAGACTGGTGGTGGATGTGAGAGTCTCTGGTAGGTTGTTCCTGTTTTGGGGTGCACGGTAGGAGAAGGAGGAACGTCCGGATACTTTGTTGAGCCTTCTGACCATGAACAGTCTTTTGGAGTCTGATCTCAGGTGATAAGTGCTGCAAGTGGTAGGGGTGTGACCAGGCAGTCTCTAGATACAATTGGTGCACTGCTAGAGAGAGGGGAGGGCTCAAAAAGGGGTGTGCCAGAGCTGGTTTCAGAAGAGGAAGGAGGTGTGACTTTGTAAATGGTTGCTATAGAAACAGAAAAGGCTTGTTACATTATAATACATTAAAAGGGTAATGCACCGTTTTAAAAAAATTAAAAAAAATGCTACCAGTATTTTTTCATAGTACAGAACTGATTTATTGAAAAAAACACATGTAGGATATTGCTTGGTCTGTAGCTTTTAGTCCGGTGACATGCCACCACATCCTTTTTTTCCTGCACTATTGACTTCAGTTCAGAAAATCATGGTTTTAAATTCGTAACATTCTCAAATTAATCTGCATATTGAAAAAAAATAATTATTTATTCAGCTGGAATGGCCATTGCAACATTAATAATAAAAAAAATAAAGAATGGTCATGTAACATCTGCACTGCTTTTTTGGATTACCTACAAGGGACTTTTAATGCTTGTAGTATAACTGATTTGTAAAAGTGTATTTTATTAAGATTTCATAGTATGGGAGTGTGTGTGTGTGTGTGTGTGTGTGTGTGTGTGTGTGTGTGTGTGTGTGTGTGTGTGTGTGTGTGTGTGTGTGTGTGTGTGTGTGTGTGTGTGTGTGTGTGTGTGTGTGTGTGTGTGTGTGTGTGTGTGTGTGTGTGTGTGTGTGTGTTTTCTGTGATGGTGCAAGCCTCGAATGAATATTTACCATGTAGCTGTTCGATACTAGAACCAGAAAAGGCAAACCCAGTTCTAAACACTCAACCACCCTACTAAGTGAATTGCTGATAATCATTTTTTTTTTTTTTTTTTTTTTTAAACGGAGGTAAATTTGGAGGTGAATAATGATGATCGACACACTATAAAGCACAAGAATGTGCGCTAGGGTCTATAGGTGTATAAAAACTGTAATGTATAGGTCAGGCCTGCACAACTCGTAAAGTGAGAAGGGCCGAACTGCTCCAAGGGAAAAAAAATTGGGCTGCACGGGTAAAATCATCATCATCATCATCTCTCCTCCAGCACCTCTCATCATCATCATCTCACCTCCAGCACCTCTCATCATCAACATCATCATCTCTCCTCCAGCACCTCATCATCATCATCTCTCCTCCAGCACCTCTCATCATCATCATCCTCGTATATGTCCCCCAGCACCCTTCATTATCATCCTCATATCTCCACCAGCACCCTTCATTATCATCCTCATATCTCCCCTACAACCCCTCACTATCAACCTTTGCGATACTCCCCATCTATCTCTCATACCCCCATCTCTCCCCCTCACCCACACACATAAAACTCCCCCTCCACATCAAACACACAATAACCCCCTGCACACCACACACATCCCAGCCGCCCTGCACCTCACATCCCTCTCCCCCCTGCACCTCACATCCCTCTCCCCCCTGCACCTCACATCACTCCCCATGCACCTCAAATCACTCCCCCCCGCACCTCACATCACTTTCCTCCCCTGCATCACACATCTCTCTCCCCTGCACCTCCAATCACCTCCCTTGCACTTCCAATCACCCCCATTGCACCTCCAATGACCCCCCCCTGCACCTCCAATGACCCCCCCCTGCACCTCCAACGACTCCCCCATGCATCTCCAATGAACCCCCCCCCCCCCCCTACCTCGGTTTGCTGCAGAGCAGGGGCAGGACTTCACGCACGCGCTCTAGCAAGCACGGAAGTGCCTCAATGCTAGAGCGTGCTGCTGCCGTGGCTTGAGGGGGAGAGCTGGCTCCTGGGGGAGGGGGGAGAGCGGGCTCGTGGGGGAGCGGGATAGCGGACTCGGTAGGGAGGGGGAGAGCGGAAAGCCGCCGCGGGCCGCACAGTGAGTGCAGGCGGGCCGCATGTTGTGCAGGCCTGGTATAGGTGAACCTACAGAGGCTACACCCAACAGTCTGCATTCAAGGTAAAAAGATATCCTTGTTGAGTTGGGTAGTCGCGGGTTAAATCATCTCTGTGACTGTACAGTATGCATATAGATAAGCTGATCGGGTAGGTCTTTAATACCCAATAACTAAATGAATCTGGAGGAAAGTCCAGGGTAGATAACGGACCAAGTACCCGTATGCAGAGTAATAACAGCACTTTTGCCAAGTAGCTGCTGGTCCTTTTATTGTTTGCAGTCATTTAAAGTAAGAAAATAAAACCGGTTTCAAGAGATAAACTGGAAAATATAGAGGATAAATGGAGAGTGTTAAAGTTGAATGTGTACGTTTTCCTTGGGTAATTATGAAAGAAACAAATCGGCTTATGGGATGAAACTGAAAGGAAATGCCAGGCATCGACACTTTGTAAGGTACAAAGAAGACTTAGATTTAAGAACTGCACTGTTGCAAAAAGTTGCAGAAGACAAATAAAAAAATAGCAGATATTAGGGGCTGTTTACAAAGTCTCTCACATGCAAAACTGGAGGGGACAGTATAACAACTCCACCATATTTATCAAAGAAAATTAATACCATTAAAAACAATTGGCGTTTTTTCTTTTGCTAAATCTGGTCCAATTCTTTCACAGTATGACCCCAGTTTTGCTGCTCCCCTTTCAGACTAAAAAGGAATTGCTATAAACAGGGTGTTGAACTATAGTATTTGCTAAATAATTGCAAATAAGAATATGCTAGCACATTTTGGGTTATAAGATTAAAACAGGTATTCAACACCTGTTCTCCCTCACTATATACAGTGCTCAAACAGCCACTAGCAAAAGTATTTCAGAAGGAGGAGGCCCGAAGTTCAACATGAACTGACATTTGTCTAACAAAGCGCTTCAAAACATTTCGGGCAAATAAAGAAATCCCAAATAACGTAGCTCTGATGAAACGCATGAAACATGTAAGTTCATTGCTAGTCCTGATATCTTTGGGAGTGGGTTGCTGACCGGGTGATGCCAGAAGCCAGCAGAGCCCGAGAACTGCATTTACGTGGGAGCATCGGTTAGAAAGTCGCAGAGATGGATCAGGAGCTCATAGGATGTGCTATGTTTTCTGCTGTTCTGAGTGTAAGTCGTACTTGATTTGAAGGCACTAAAGGGCTAATCTGCACTATCGGTAGTCCTGTGTGAACTTTCTTTGTCTTGCTAGAGACAAATCAGCACAGAAGACATTCACTCAAGGTCTCATAAGGAGCTCAGCTCAGTCATACAGTAGCTAGATGACTGTACTTAATACTCGGGATCAACAAAGTTGATCCCAATGCGACCCACCTTAAGACACACTTGCTTAAAGAAGCATATGAATAGCACTGTGGCTATTCTGAACACATGATACATAATGCTTGGCCCCCTGCAGACGCACTTACCAGAACTCCCTCCTACTGTCGCTGTACGTTCTCCCTACCTACCAATTAGACTGTAAGCTCCTCGGGGCAGGGACTCCTCTTCCTTAATGTTACTTTTATGTCTAAAGCACTTATTCCCATGCTCTGTTATTTATTTGATTACCACATGTATTACTACTGTGAAGCGCTATATACATTAATGGCGCTATATAAATAAAGACATACAATACAATAAAACACTGGAATATGCCAAAATATATAAATTATATTGTCTTGTGTACGCATAGATTTTCCCTAGGAAAGCTGTAGCATCCTTCGGATTGTATACCTACTTTGTGTATTTCTGTTTCAATATAATTTATATATTTTGGCATATTCCAGTGTTTTTTTTGGGGGGGGGTTTCTTCGTTTTATTCATATTGAGTGCTGGGAACATCACCTTTGTTGCTCTATAGTTTTGGGAGGGTTAAGGGTCCCTCCTGTCGTCGTTCCCGTGCACCAGACATCATATACATTACATTTTACCACAGAAGTGCTGTCTGTAACACCATACTTTTAATACTCAAGGGTTGTGTTTATACAGGTTCAATGCCATACTATAAGCATACAACAGATATGTTGCTTTTGTCTTAAAAGTGGGCATATGTTTAGGTCTTTAAGCTTAACATCAATTGTGGATAAACCACTGGGCTGTTTAATCAAGGATGTTATTTTCCGAGTAAACAAAGCTAAATTAGGGCAATTCAGAAGACGTGACTCTACAAAGCCTTCCTTATAATGGCGCAAAGTACAAAATTAAGAAGATTTGTGTTCTGCGGCAAGAATGAATCAATCCTCAATTCAGGCGCAAATAATAGTGACCAGAGAGTGGTCATTTATGGAACAAACTCAAACTTGGCTAGTTGTATAACTGCAATGCCTCAAAGTATGGTACATTTTTACCATATTAGTGACTTGGAGGCACATGCATCAAATGCCAATACAAGATATTGCACCTGTTCCAGCATTCACTCCAAATCAAGTTCATTGGATGCCGGAATGGGTGCAATAACCCGTACCAGCAGTGGACGCTTGTACCCCTTAGGGTCTTATCAATTCTATGAAGACGTTGGTACTGGGCTGCAAAAGAGTTCATTCCATTCTGCCTAAAATCAGCTTCATCGTTGGGAAGCACCTTCACAGCTAGTAAGCTAATTCACAGCATGTTGATTACGGACCTTAGAGCCGGGTGTAGATAGCAATGTTTTTTTGCTGAAATTTCTAAATGATGTAAGGTAGTAAAATGAAGAGTAGGATGTAATTTATCTGCAGAAGGACTTGCACTGAAAAGTGTGGGTGGGTTAATGGCTGATGAGGTTTAATACAGATACATATTTTGAATTTGGGTAATTAACAATAAACAGGTTATATACAAACTTAATAGGACACATTTAGGCCAATCTTTGCTGAACAAGAATTAAGTGGCGATTGTAAATAGAATGTTTAGCATAAGTTCTCCGAACTGCAATGGCTACCAAAATACCATGCATATTAGTACTCTGATAATTACAGGGTGGGGATAAGGGTAAAGAAAATACTAGACAGTTTCAGACGAGGAGAATCCTGCTTGTGCAGCCAACATAAACAAATAAATTCCTCAAAATGCCGGTCTCCTCTAGGACAGAGGTACAAAGCACAGCTCTACTCACAAGTTCATAATGCAATTCTCCATTTATTGTAACAGACAAGAACAGAGGACAAACAACGTTTCAGGTCCCATATGGGCCTTTCACCAGGAAAGTCATTACTAACATTAATTGCATAGAAATATAACACAGGTATTCATTTTATCTACCTCGGAAGGACCAAAGTCACATACGGCACAACTGTGAGCATGTGACGTGTATATGGGACAAGGGGTAACACACAGCTATCTCACTTTTTAACTGCGCACAGGTCTCTCAAATGAATGTCTCCCCACAATCCGTCCCAATATACCATCTGTCATGAAGGGCACACTTGTGAGCACGTGACATATGCAACCAGGGTTAACACACACCAGTAAATAGCTCATTCTCCTTCGCAAGGTACTTCAAATGAGTTAATATTCACCATTACTCCGTTTTATATATATATATATATATATATATGTATATATGTAACCCGTTGTATTTTCAGCATAACTCTGTGCCCAGGACAGACTTGAAAACGAGAGGTAACTCTCAGTGCATTATTTCCTTGTAAACCATTTTATAAATAAAAATAAAAAGGCTTAACTTGCAGATGTAGAGCCATTTCTCCAAGTGTATTTCTTTTATATAGCACCCAAGGTTAAAGGAGCCGACCCTGGGGTTTGAACCAGGCTCCTCTCATTGAAGCTCAGGCATAGTGTTCACAGCCACGGTTTTTACTCACTGAGCCACTCTATCCCCTGATATGGCAATGCAGCTTCTGATATCGCTTCAGTTACACTTTTCCCAACAATCTAAAATCTGCGTTACATCTGAAATATATGTATATACTCCAGGACAGGGGTGCGCAAACTTCTCCCCGTGCCCACCCCTGCCTGCTCTCCTCGGTGCCTCGCAACCCTTCCCCCCCCCCTTTCTTGACCCTGGCGTCAAATGACGTGCAGGGTCATGTGGCATCACGTCTCCATGGTAACGTGACCCGCACATCATTTGACGTTGGGTTAGCTGGACGACGCGTCGCTGGAAGGGAAGTATATTATAGGAGTCTCGCGCTGTCCCCCAGCATTTAATATAAATGCCTGTGGGAAGAACGCGGGACCTCTATAACTGCCGTGCCCCCCCACCTAGAAAATCTAGTGCCCCCTCTGGGGGGGGGCGCATCCCCCCAGTTTACGCATTGCTGCTCTAGGACAGCAGTGTGCAAACTGGGGGGCGTGAGACTTTTCTGGTTGGGCGTGGCTGAGAGAGCGAGGCCTCTGTAAACTTACCCGGCTCCAGTCACGCATCTCTATGACAACGCGGCGTGACGCCCGTTGCCATGGAGACGTGACGTCACATGACCATGCAGCATCATTTGACGCAACATTAGAGGTGAGGGGGGGGTGCGACAGAGGAGGTTGCGCACTGCTGCTCTAGGAGACTGGTTTGTATATACTGCATGGATTTACTTATTACAATGTCAAGATTAAATACAGACAGCATTATTTTAACTTTAATTGAACTCTAATGTCAACTTGAACTCCATTAAATGATTTCATGCTATACTTCATAATCATCGTTTTTTTTATTTGTTTTTTTTAGTAATTTGATTATATTTGATATTTCTTTTAAAGTGTAGTAGTAAAGAAAAAAGAAAAAAAAAAAACCTGCATACACTTTCTGGCATCTGGTAGAGATGGGCCTATATCTAATTGTGTTGTTTATTTCTATGTCTTCATATTTAGCAACACACCTATACTTCCTTTGTAACTTTAGTACAGGCATACCCCGGCTTAAGGACACTCACTATAAGTACATTCGCGAGTAAGGACATATCGCCCACTAGGCAAATGGCAGCTCGTGCATGCGCCTGTCCACGTCCTGAACAGCAATACCGGCTCCCTACCTGTACCGAAGCTGTGCACAAGCGGGGAGACTATAGAGCCTGTTGCAAATGCCTTATTTACATCCGTTCTGTACGTATATGACGATTGCAGTACAGTACGTACATCGATAAGTGGGGGAAAGGTAGTGCTTCACTTTAAGTACATTTTCGCTTTACATATGTGAATGCGAGAAAAAATACAATGGTTACGGGTTCGATATTTTTCAGAGTTGAATGAAGTAAGAGTTTATTTCATTACGAGTATACAAGGAGAAAGAAGCTCAATGCAAAGCTCTTTTCTGCCATACAGTGAGAAATACATAATCTTTATACCCTCCTGAGGTAATACATGCCCCTATGGGTATGTAAGCCAAATGGGCTGGCTTACAAAAAATTATAATAATACGCTCCTCCAGGAGGGGTTGACCTTTTATTGATACGGATACCTGATCAATACAAGAAAATACAGGTTTTTACGATAAAAGTTTTATACTACACTTTGGCTCACACCTTGGTGGGGGGTATTTCCTGACAACACAATTATCACATTCCTAACTTTAGGGCTGTTATTGGAAAATAAGGAGGAGCAGGAGAAGCAAGATGTTTATCTTTACTGTTCCTAACACCCAATTAGTTTGCAAACACATCCACCCAAATTGGAGTTTTATATGGGTATAGTCTCTTATCTCAAACTGGTTCTGTATTCAGTTCACCCCCCTCCCTTGCACCTGGCATATATACAGATTAGTTGTGGAAGAGTGAAAGACCCTGGGGGAATCTGTGACTTACAGGATAGCAAGATCACCGAGGTCAAATCTCAATCAAACTTCTATCATTCTACATAAAAAACATGATGGACAGAGAAACAAAATGGTTGCATGGATCCTTGTACACCCCCCTACGTGTTTTATATCACACTTTCACACATACATGCTCTGATCCCATTGCGTACGTTAATGCCTGTAACACACTGCATGAGAAGTGAGGACTTGCAGTACGCATTATGATTTGTTGTTATGTATTTTGTAGTGACATCATTACAGTTCAAGGAGGAGTTGCTGGATGGAGAAGAATATACATTTCTTCAAGGAGCTTCGGATCAGGAAAGTAACGGCTCTGGCAGCTACTATATCAAACAAGAACCATGATGCAATTGGAATCATTCAAAACAACATAAGAAAATAATGGTTTCGTACAAAAGGGTGTCAAACCTGGACATACATGTGGACTTCTGCGCACGGACACTCTGCGAAGCGTAAAAGAAAATATTTTGGCGAACAGGTTTTTTTTTTTTTTTTCTCAATTTATTAAACAACATTAACAATTTTGTGTTGTATTTGAAGTTTTTGAAAATAAATGGAATATTTTAAAAAATGTTACAGTTGTGCATTCTGGAAAATAAAACAAAAATCTTACATTTTGGTAAACTTAGCGTGCGTGTGTGTGGTGATTTTGAAGAAAAATACACCAATTTGGTACAAACTGGGTAGTTTATCTTGGTTGCGGATATTTGCAACTAGTCTTCATTTTAAATGCAAAAACCATGTAAAAATAATTTATTAATGTTAAATAAAGGAGCAGATCCCCATGTTTTTTTTTCTTTTTACCTGGATGGGAAAACCCTTGAGCTGAAACAGGCGATTTTCAGCTGCGATGACCATGTGATTCCCGAGAGGTATCATCCCCTCCAGGGTACACAAAATAAGAGATTTACATTTCATGCATCACGTGGGCCAATAGGAATCTGCAACATAACTTAAAGGCCACGTAGAACAGTACCAGACCTACCTTTACCGGTAAGTATTTCTGGAACCAGTTCTTGGGACCCCCTGCTTCCCACCTTGGTACAAAAATGGGGTCTGGTGGTGGGTACTACTCCTTAAAGTTAATTCATTTTAAACTGTTATGCTACTCCCTCATTCTTTTGTCATAACCATGTCAAGCTGAAGAAAAAGTATTGAATATGATTGTGTTTAATATTTTCGTTTTTTAGGATTACTTTTTACTGAATTGTATATGTGCTCAGGCTCAGATATTGAATACTATTTATGAAGGGGGGGGAATGATTATTAAATTTTGGTAAAACGGTCATTGAAACCC
This sequence comes from Ascaphus truei, assembly GCF_040206685.1. Classification (NCBI taxonomy): domain Eukaryota; kingdom Metazoa; phylum Chordata; class Amphibia; order Anura; family Ascaphidae; genus Ascaphus; species Ascaphus truei. The sequence continues at coordinate 8,535,742 of NC_134504.1, forward strand.
CTATATTCTTTTGCATGTTCAGTAAATCAGTTTCTTGTGTGACAATGAAACAGTGCCGCTCGTCGTGTAGCATGCAGTGTGAGCTAGCCTATTGCACCGTGAGGGACCTTTTGCCCTTTTACGAGGAGGAGGAGGAGGAGGAGGCGGCGGCATATAAGTGAGCAATTTTAAACTTTAACAGCCAGGTGGGCAAGGCAAACATGTTTCTTGAGTGTCAACGCCACCATAATACTTTGGCCAGTATGTTACATGCGATGAAATACATGTCTTGGTGAGATAAGGCCTTCCCGGATGCACTGCAACGCGCCCTTCTGTGTCTGCTGTAATGTAACACGCTCAAAATGGCGGTTCATCTACATGTGTGCGTTCCAAGCCTCGTTGGCTTTTTTGCGTGACAAGCCTCATCGGCTTGTTTTGCGTGCCAAGCCTCGTTGGCTTTTTTTTTTTTTGCGTGCCAAGCCGTTTACGTTCCAAGCTTCGTTGGCTTTTATTGCGGGCCAAGCCGTTTGCGTTCCAAGCCTGTGTGGGGATGAATGAAGGTGGGAAGATCCGATGACGTTCAAACGAGCGCGCCGGAACTGGAAGAGACAGTATTGGTTTGCTGTTTCCGGGTTCGGTGCTTACTTCCCGCACAGAGAGGTGAGGCTGTTTATTTTCTTTCTAGGAGAGGGTCACCCTGTGTAATGATGCTGCAAGTATGTATAAGCAACGGTAACCTGCCTGCAGAACACCCCTGTGATGCACACGCCCTGCTCTGGGGCCTGCTGGCATGCCTTGTACCTCCATTAGGAAATGAAGACCCATTCGCTACAGCCTGGGCATCGAGGACGTCATTGGCACTTGGGCCTCTCGCCTTTTAATGGGGTTGTTACATTTTTAGGGGTAGTATCATCAACAACACAAAAGAATGTCCTCATTGACATTGATGGAAAATCACCGGGTTCTGTCATTTAAGGCTGTGCTTATAGTGCTTGCGATGTCAGGCTGCGGTCGCTGGGAAAATCAAATTGAGATGACTTCCAGTGATCACGACCAAGCCGCCGCGTGGCGCATATTATAAGCTCACGCGACGGCGCCAATACATTTCTTTTGATGCGCCGTCGCCTGCACTATAAGCGCAGCCTTGCTTTATTGAAATATTTCGGTGTAAAATTGGCACTAGATAAAGGGGTTAATGTTAAAGGGTATGTATTTCAATAAAGACACTTTAACTGGATCTGTGCAAGTAGTCCCCAATGTGCACGTGATTTTCTGCTTCTGTAGCGAATCTGTCTCAAACAAACTCTTCCATCTGTGCTGCTGCAACCAGATGTGGCTCCCTTCTTAATTTTAGGGTGATGTATGTGATTTAGCAGCAGATTAATTCTAATCTACTTGCTGCTCTGCAATGGGTTGCTGTCTCCTCTTGCAGCGAAGGGGCCATGAAGCTAGAATTCAAAGTAGCAACATAACTGGAGTGATGTACAAATCTGCCGAAACTCTGTGTGTGTGTGTGTGTGTGTGTGTGTGTGTGTGTGTGTGTGTGTGTGTGTTGCTCTGAGTTAATCATCCTGGGCTGTTTACTGCTTTTATTGGTCACGATAGAACCTGGGCGCGCTCTGGCGTTGAAACTTTGTGCGACCATGGAGTCAGTAAGTCCTGCTACATCTGTGCATGCGCGCATATGTGCTCACACACGTGCACATACACACACGTGTGTTTGTATGTACACACTTCTTTTCAGGGGTGCCGCTTGGTTATATTTATGCATTAGATTTTAATTGTCTTAATTTTTTTGATTTAAGATCCTTTTCCTTGAATTCATTTAAATTAATCATAGCAGATGTTCATCCAGCTAGGATAGTGACTGCTTTTACCATCTAGGTAGCTATTGCAGTCAAACTGTTCACGATTTCATGTGTACCTGAAGATCCTCAGCAATAAATAAAACCAAATCTAAAATCTGTTTATTACTGCTTTTCTAGATAAATACCAAGCCATTTTCATTATTATTCTATAATTAATACAAAATACATTAATATATGTAAAACATCCCCCCTCCAGTAACTCTTTCATCCATTTATTGTCCTGTCTATTTACTCTCTGCAATTAATTCTCCACATCTCCTGTCTTAGATTATTTTGTGTGTGTGTGTGTGTGTGTCTCACTCTTTGGAAGAGTGGGTGAGACTCAAAAGGAGCAAGCAGCCTTGCCCACTGGAAAGGATGTAGAGGCAGCACGTTTAGTTTAACAAGTAAGCAATGGATATACTAATGGAGTTGTAGGTTTTGAATTACTTCTATACCTCTGATGTTATTTCACTCTGCTATACAATGCTTTGACCGTGGATTCATCTAATCTGTTATATTGACACAATTCAATGTTTTGTAGGGTTCCTATCTCCTTGTGACTGGTATTTAAGGACGGGCCCCATCTCCATATTAATGTGAGCATATGTGATACTCTTATCTTATGGATGACAAGTACTTGATGTACCTTTGCAACATCCTATCTCACCATGGGTTGTGGTCTGTCATTTTTCTTTCCTTTTAGACCATGGATTCCCGCTTCAGCCGTGGAAAATCATCAATCTTGGAGCGATCACTGGCCCGGCCAAAGACTGAGGTTAGCCTCAGTGCCTTTGCTCTCCTCTTCTCTGAAATAGTGCAGTACTGCCAAAACCGTGTGTATTCAGTGTCCGAACTTCAGGCTAAGTTGTCTGAGCTTGGCCAGCAGGTGGGCTGTCGCATCCTTGACCCGTTGGTTATGCGAGAGAAGAATGGGAAGCGCGAGACGAAAGTGATCAGTGCCCTCCTCTTCATCAAGGTGAATGCATGGAAAGCTCTCTTTGGCAAGGAAGCGGACAAGCTGGAGCAAGCAAATGACGATGACAAGACATATTACATTATTGAAAAGGACCCTCTTATCAATGCGTTCATCTCAGTGCCCAAGGAGAACAGTACCCTGAACTGTGCCTCATTCACAGCAGGCATTGTGGAGTCCCTACTGACCTGCAGTGGCTTTCCTGCTAAGGTGACTGCACACTGGCACAAGGGCACCACCCTAATGATCAAGTTTGACGAGTCGGTCATTGCTCGGGACAAAGCGCTGGATGGACGCTGAGGGTGGACTGAGAGACTAGATAGCGGTGGTGGGCATTTGGTAACATCATTAGAGAGTTGTTTTGTCTTTTCAAACTAAATACTAAATCTTTACATGTTAATACGTTGGTTACACTGTTTTTAGTATATAGCCTCATGTTACAACCTGTAGATTAGCTAGGCTTTACAAAGTGAAATAAAATTAAATGGTTGACCAGACTTGTTCAAAGCATTTATTTATGACACTAGAATGACTAAGTGCTTTGCTATTGATTTTATTAATCCTCGTGATGTCAAACAGTACAAACACCTTGTGTTGAAATAAAATGGACTAGAAATGGAATGACGTGTCAGAAGTTATATCACAAGTTAAAGATGTCTTTCTGAAATTTGGAGTACTTGAAATGTACTACTGCTACTATAGCATTTTGGGGGTAGTGTTTTAAAAAATTAATAATTTAAAAGGCCGTTATTGACAAATAATTTAAGCCATTCTTCGTCTCAGAAAATGTCATTTGGAGACCCAGGAATATAATTCCCATTTGTATATTATCCTTTGTTCTGAAAGTTAGATTAAAAACAGTAAAATGACAACCACTGCACCTCCTCCCTCCCCCCCCCCCCCCCCTCCACTGTCCTACTTGCCTTTGGTATAGAAACAGTAGGGTGTAACATAGGTTGGATGTATGCAGTGTAGATTATACACCGTGTGTATTTTGGGGCATACATGTCTATCAAATGCACCAAGCCTTTCCCACCTCCATATTGGGCATGTATTACATGTAAATGGTGTTTCTAGATTTTGTATCTAGATTTTGGATTTAAGAGAATACCCAGGGACTTGGATTATTTGAATACCCATATCAGTAAAAGGTAGAGCACACTCAAAAGTATGGAAACAAATTATGCTAAAAATGTTTATTGAAGCAGCAAAGACATTAAAAATATATATTTTTCCAGAACACAGTCCCTTTATACCAGGTGTGTATGCTAAGTGCAACAAAAAATGGCAGTTCAAAATAGACCCACCAGCCTGGCAGAATTACACACGGGTATTAGCAGTGTGGAGTTGTAATCAGAAGGAAAGTGGCGGGCTGTGTGTATGGGTGATATAATAGGACACTAACAAACTGTCCAATCTGTCTCTTTAAAGAAAAAAGTGATCTAATAAAGGTTAGTTTTTGTGTATCAATCATTTGTTATTTTTGAGGTGTGCGCCACCATAAGGATTATTTCCTCTCTTATGCTTGCACATACCACTGAATATATTCCACATTTATCCTAGGTAGCATCCTCCACACCACACATTTGGTTGAGCAAGTTTGCCCTCGACTACTAAATTTGTTCGTTAATTGCTTACCTAACACACCACAGATGTCTGTCTTTAAGCAGAAGCATAATGAATCCTTGAGCCTCCGGGTACGAAGCTGTGAGAGTGAGCAGCAGTGTGGTCAAGTGCAGTTGGATTTAGTGTGGAGTTACAACACTTAAGGTATGAAACTGGCTCCAGTACAATTCCAATAGTCTGGCACCATTGGGACTTGAGTGGTGCTGGATTGTTGGATATTCCGGCCTATTGGGTGTCGCTACAATACCCTAAAACACTTTTAACTTCATGTTTTACAGTTGTATAATATTTATAATTAAAGTTACTGAAGTAGCCTACATAATAAATAGTAGTTCTGTAAATTAACTAATGTAACACAGTACAAATAAAGCAATACCTTCAAATACAGTATTTTACTCACCATTATATTAGAGATTACTGCAGAAGTGATGTAGAGAAGCAGATTATTGTACAGTATTCACTTATTAAACACAACCCGATTACGTTTGGCAGAATGAAAACTGGACCAGAATTCAAAGCAGCAAAAGACTCGCTCCCTTACAATCAGATGCTGAACTATCACGAGTTATTAACGGTAAAATTTCCTGCTCCGATTGACATAAAATCTTATTGCATTTTTTTGTCTCTGCTTTTCACTTTGTGCCTCCTTTTAAGCATGCTTTTAGAGCAGGAAAGGCATTTTAAAGAGAATTATATATTTTCATTCATGAAATACATCAACCGGACAATAAACCACATCTAAAATCATCCACTGAGCTCCTTGTAAATATTAACAACATAACAGAAGCAGAAAAGCTGATATTGTTGTGTGATTAAACAAAGCTTTACAGAATTGTCTAGCCAGGCCTACTCATGGATTGTAACCTTTTGTAACTATTTATTTGATGAAAAACAGGTGTGTATATACAACACCAACAGTTTACGAACATGGTAAGCTCCTCTTATTGAAACAAAACAATATGAACTAATTTCAAAAGGAAACAGTGCTTTTAATCTGTACGTTTTGTAATGGCTACTATTTAAATGCAAATGTTTGTTTGGAAAAAAAGTGCATTTTGAAAGTGGTGCTTTAAAAAAAAAAAAACAAGTTACAAATGTTAGGTCCTTAGCAATAGAGATCAATACATAGTGATCAATGAACTCAGTGGAGGGTTTTCACTGTAAGGCCGAGTCCACGGTCCCTGCTGGCGTGCTGAGGCGCGCTGAGGCGCAGGGAAAACGGGTGCTTTCCCTGGCCTTGCGGTTGCTTACCGCAAGCGCTCTCAGCAGCCGTCAGGGGGCGGTCCGGGGGCGGGCGCGTCACTGGCCGGGGGCGGGCCAGTGACGTCACGGAGCTGGTTCGCCCTCATTGGGCGAACCGCTCACGTGACCGGCCTGTCTCGCCGGCAAGCGGGGGAATTTTAAATTCCCCCAAGACCTGCGCTTCCGCAAGCGCGCGTAAGCGCAGGTGAGCCCCTACTAAAGCCGCTCTAATTGCGGCTGTAGGGGCTCAGTGCTGAGCGGGAGCGCGCCTCAGCGCGCTTCCGCCAGCAAGCACGTAACATGGCCGAGGCCTAAAGTATCGAGTGGGCTACAATTCCCACAGCCAAGCCGGATACAAATCTCATCATTCACGCCATCGTGGTAAATAGTTTGATGCAAGAGTGAAAAAATGATTGCAATTTCATTTTGAAATACAGCTAGAAATACTGTATGAGAACTTTGCCTCGGTCTGCAATTTTTTTATTTGCATTTTTCAAACATATTTGTAAGATTTTTTTGTATTGCAAACAATTTAGCAACTTTTGTTCTGAATACATTGGATATAGAACCTTTTCACATTATCCCCAATTATCGTTCAAAACCAAAGTAAATGCCTGGGCTATAAGCAACGCCCCTGCTCCTGACGATGAGTGACCACATTATGACATCACTATTAAAACATGATGTCATTATTACATGACCCAACTCTAATTAGGTGACCTCTACATGATGAACCATCTACAACTAAAAACAAAATGATGACCACACACTATGACATCACTGTGAACAATGACGTGTCTGCAGTCAGGTGACCATACCACATATATCAGCTGAGCAGATAACCTGAGAGATAATAGCCAACGCACTCAGCGGTAACTTTTTAACAAGGTAGGTTCAAGAAGAACCCCAAAAAGGTCCTATATGTAGCACTCGCTGTGGAAAAAAGTAATTGGATATTTAATCCATGAGATGTACAATATCTCTACAAAAGGTCAAATGACATGGGGCTAATCATCAGCTGACATATATAATTCATATATGTCCACATAGGACTAAAATACCAAAAACAATAACATTTTAATAAACGTGAACATATAATAAGATATACTAAAAATCCTCATAGGAGGCCAACGCCAGGTGTGTGTAATAAAATATATACCTCCGTTCATAATAATAATGCCACCTGAATGATATATAAATGGTGGAAGGTAATTAATAAATACAATAACACCACACCAAATAGATTATTCATTTGGGCAAAGAGCCCATTGATTGCAATGACAACGAAGGTCTTAGAATAGAAGGAAACCAAACAATTTGAATGAAATAAAATAGGATTATTTCATTAATAGAACAGAGCCAGGATTTGAAATTATAGAAGGGAATTGAAGAGATGTAAAAGTTCACAATAAGAGGTTTTGTTGGGATAGTGAAGGAAACCCCCAAGTGTTGATCTTATTAATGTGATGTGTGTGTGTCTATATATATATATATATATAGTGCAGAATAAATGAGTTCTTCAGTATTAGGTGATACCTTTTTTATTGGACTAACAATTTATGTCATAGGACAAGCTTTCGAGAGCTTGTCCTATGACATAAATTGTTAGTCCAATAAAAAAGGTATCACCTAATACTGAAGAACTCATTTATTCTGCACTATCGCAACTGGACTAACACGGCTACTTTCTGCTTTATATATATATACTAGCTGAGAGCCCCGGCGTTGCCCGGGATGTTTGTGGTGTGGGTGTGGCATTTGGGTGGGGAGTGGTCCACGCGGCCCATGTGCGGTGGTAGTGCTGCTGTGGCTGTACTGATGGTGATTGTATTGGTGTGCTGATTTGGGAGGGTTTGGTGCTGATGTGGGGGTGCGGATGTGGGTGTGCCGATGGGGGAGGTGCAAAGGTGGCGATGTGTGGGTGCTGATGGTGTTGATGGGGGCTGGGAATGGTGGGGAGCCGAGAATGCCAGTGTGCTGGGGGGGCATGGGATACCGGTGTGCTGATGTGGTGGTGCTGGGGTGTGTGTGTGTATACATGTTTGTGTGTATACATTGTATGTGTGTGTGTGTGTATGTGTACGTGTGTGTGTATGTGTATACACGTGTGTGTGTATACACGTATGTGTGTGTGTATACACGTGTGTGTATACACGTGTGTGTGTATACACGTGTGTGTGTATACACGTGTGTGTGTATACACGTGTGTGTGTATACACGTGTGTGTGTATACACATTTGTGTATACACGTGTATACATGTTTGTGTGTGTGTATACATGTTTGTGTGTATACATTGTATGTGTGTGTGTGTGTATAAGTGTGTGTGTGTGTGTGTGTACATTTGTGTGTGTGTACACATGTTTGTGTGTGTATACACATGTGTGTGTGTGTATACATGTGTATGTGTGTATACATGTGTGTGTGTATACATGTGTGTGTGTATACACATGTGTGTGTGTATACATGTGTGTGTGTGTGTACACATGTGTGTGTGTACACATGTGTGTGTGTGTACACATGTGTGTGTGTACACATGTGTGTGTGTGTACACATGTGTGTGTGTACACATGTGTGTGTGTGTACACATGTGTGTGTGTATACACATGTGTGTGTATATACACGTGTGTGTGTGTATACATGTGTGTGTGTGTATACATGTGTGTGTATACATGTGTGTGTGTGTGTATACATTATGTGTATGTATACCTGTGTGTATACGTGTGTGAGTGTATACGTGTGTGTGTATGTGTACATGTGTGTGTGTGTGTATGTCTCCATGTGTGTGTGGAGGGAGGTGGAAGGGAAGTGGAGTGAGGGGAGGTGAGGGGTGGGTGAGGGGAGGTGAGGTGAAGGGGGGTGAGGGGAGGTGAAGGGGGGGTGAGGGGAGGTGAAGGGCGCTCCCTCACCCGTCCGGCAGCTCCCTCACCCGTCCGGCCGCTCCCTCACCCGTCCGGCCGCTCCCACGTGGTCTGAGGCGGGAGGCAGCTTGTTGTGGCCGCTCCCCCGCTGTGTCCCGGGCGCTCGCTCCCCCGCTGACTGTAGCGGCGCCAGGGGGTGGAGGGGAGGTGAAGGGGGGTGAAGGGGAGGTGAAGGCCGCTCACTCACCCGTCCGGAAGGTCCCACGTGGTCTGAGGCGGGAGGCAGCTTGTTGTGGCCGCTCCCCCGCTGTGTCCCGGGCGCTCGCTCGCTCCGCTGACTGTAGCGGCGCCGGGGGGGGGGGGGTGGAGGGGAGGTGATTTGAAGGGGGGTGAGGGGTGGGTGAAAGCCGCTCACTCACCCGTCCGGCAGCTCACTCACCCGTCCGGAAGGTCCCACGTGGAACTGAGGCGGGAGGCAGCTTGTTGTGGCCGCTCCCCCGCTGTGTCCCGGGCACTCGCTGCTCCGCTGACTGTAGCGGCGCCGGGGGGGGGGGGGGGGTTGAAAGCGCGGGAGACACGGGGAGAGGAGGAGGCTGATTTCGGGGAGGAAGAGGCGGAGGCTCCGGCGGGTATGTGAGGCCCTCCCCCCCCCCCCCGGTTATACATGCTGCTAATGTACACACCCCCCCTACTGTGTGTGTGTGTCCCTGTGTGTGTGTGTGTGTGTGTGTGTGTGTGTGTCCGTGTGTGTGTGTGTGTGTGTGTGTGTGTGTCCGTGTGTCCGTGTGTGTGTGTGTGTCCGTGTGTCCGTGTCCCTGTGTGTGTGTGTGTCCCTGTGTGTCCTTTGGGCCGTCACTCCGCCTCAGGCCAATGAGAGGTGTGCGGGGGCGGCCCAAGGGACCAATGAGATTTCCCCTAGGGACACCGGACATCCAGCAGGCATGCATGCATGCAGGCATGCAGGCAAACATACAGTGCTTTCACTAATATAGTATAAGATATATATATATATATATATATATTTATTTGCTTCCTTTATTTTTGGTGCTGCTGCCTTTGTCCCTGTATAGAATGGGGGTTTGAGACATCTGTCGGGAAGTTTCAGCACCCAGCTTAGTACATGTATTTGTGTGTTTTCTTAATTGCTCATTTTGAGCCTTTAACTAAATAATTTCAATAGATGTTGTGGCTATTTAAGGCTCAAACCTAAATGTAACAAGAATGATGCCGCAATGCTAGAGTCCTATTGAGTGATATAATTCACTAATTATATTTAAAGGACTCCACTAAACATCACATACACATCTGGAGTTGAACCTGATTCATATCTAATGTATGAAAAATCCAGGTGTGAAGAATACACGTGATTTCTAAAGCAATACTGCCCCTGTGTGGTCGTTGTTAGAATGGCACATAAAATCCAATGCTTTGGCGTCTTTTTACCCTTTTCTTTGTATATCAAACTTTAAGCAAATAGTTGTATTTTACACATTTAAATGTTTTGGTGCCTTTATGGTCATAAGTTTCAAACAGAAGAACGTGAAAAATATCTATTTGCTTTACAGTTCTGACAAATGACCAGAAAATCACTGAAACTGCTTACAGAATCAATCTGAAGGTTGGAACAAATGATGATGCTACATCCAAAATGAGTACAGTACTACTTAACAGTACATAAGTAATTGACATGTGAATAATAATATAATATGTAACGGGTATTCCCCCCCCAATCGCAGATCTGATGTGGGTGCAAGGAACATACGGTGTTACCATAGGTGTGGTGCATTACCTGTTGGCTCGCAGGAGGGCTGAGCTTCCGCCACGGGGAACCTGGGGCAATATTAATACTAGGGGTAACCACTTACTCGGTACAGCGCCTCCACCTGCGATGGCTCCCACCAGAGGGGGAGTGGTTCCTCGCAGGACAATCAATAATACCATACACAGCATGTATATTAACCATAAGCTTTTACTAACAAGCAAGCAACCATATCACATCAATACCTTAATAACCTGTGTCCCTCTCTAGAGGAGACACTTGCTGCGTCGTGCAGGACGCTTACGCTAACTTGCACCACGGCGGGCGCCCACAATCTATGCGTCACGGCGGACGCTAACACCTTATGCGTCACGGCGGACGCTAACACCTTATGCGTCACGGCGGACGCTAACACCCCCACAGAATGATCTCACCCCGTGTCCGGTGAACCCAGCCCAATGTCTCGCACTCCCAAGTCATATACAAGTGTGTGTGTCACTGCGCAGCCACTATGTCTGGGGATAGGCCTTGTTGGTGCACGTGAGGTAGTGGGTTACCTGCCCGGGCTCCAGCCACGGGTGCTGCTATACCATTGGGGTTGGATCGTCGTGATATCCTCCTACGCGTGGGGTGAATTCCGGCGTGGATAATATCACCGCAGCTCCACACCGTCTGTGCCTTGGTGAGGATCTGTCTGCTGCCCGCAGGCACTGCTTGCTTGGCCTCCGTGAAGATAGTCCAGCTCTCTGTCAGCAACCGATCAATATTATTGGTTCACTACTAATAACTAGATAATGGAGCAGAATCCCTAACCTAGGGCTTGTCCTTACAACACTCAGCTAGGATGACTCAGAGTTATCTGGGGCCTAGGGGAGTACTGGCCTAGTGCAGGGAGTCACTGACTCCTGCACCCTACCTCCTTCCCCTAGCTGCTCCTGTCACCAACTAGCTAGTGTGCTCCAAGCCCGCCAAATGTATCACTTTGTTGCAAGCAGAGCTCCTGCAGCCCTATTGGCTCCCTGCGTCATGGGGCCGCTCCAGAGGCTCATGGGACTTGAAGTCCCCTTACAGAGCTCTCCTCTCATTGGCTAAGGCTTCGCGGGCTTACTGGCTCTTCCCTGCGCATGCGCGAACTCCCTGGAGTCCTCCCGTCGCTCCTAGCCCTTGCGCATGGGCAACACACTGCTCAATGGCGGCGCCCTGCTCTGCGAGCCGCCGGGACCCTAACGACGCGACCGCGGCCCTAGCAACGGCCCGATCGCGTCCCCGACAACCGGCCACCTCTACAAGAGTCGCGCTACGCGCGCACACGCCCTGCACCTTCCCACGAGCGGCTCTTCCTTTCTACCGCCGCGGTGAGTGTCCCGAGGGGGGGCTAGCAACAGCCTCAGGGGACCTGGCTACAAATATATTATAGCTGCCGAAAGGGGGGGAGACCCGGGACGTGTCCCGGGCCACCTGGTGGCCGCAGGGGTGCCTGACCTCTGGCCAGGACCAACTTCTTTGCCCGGCTGCCCGTCCTCTCGTTGCCGCCGGCCCCCGGCTCTAGCCCCAGCTGCGGGCCTCCCTCACTGACATTGTTTCACTCAAGCCTCTCTGATGGCGCGAGCTGGGCCTAGTTCACCAATCGCTCGGGCACAAGGCGCGCGCGACGCCATGCGCTCCTTCGCACGCGCTTACCTACTACAGCAGGGCCCCGGGTATACGGCGGGTTCCGTTCCAGAGGCCCGCCGTATAGTGAAAAATGCCGGAAAGCGGATTCGGCGATTTTCAGTTCTGCGCATGCGCAAACCGGCATTTTCGCCGTTCTGCGCATGTGCGACCTTCTGTCTGCGCGCAAACTGCGGTCTGCGCATGCGCGCCAGACGCACCCACCCGTTCTGCACATGCGCGACTTAAAATCCAACACGGCGGCCCCTTTCTCGGAGCCGTCGTATCAGCGGATCGCCGAAAAGCGGAGCGCCGAGAAGCGGGGCCCTGCTGTATAATCTTAGCCTCACAGACCAGCGTCACCCTGTGGTATTTGTGTGAACTGCAGACAGATTAATTGAAGGGGATTATTGGCACTTTTTACTTTGTCTGCGCTTCTCCCGCCTCTTATCCGAGTAAACTAGAAAAATCGATGTATTTTCACAATCTTTCATAAAGATGACATTATCTTCTTCCCTTCCCTATGAAGCAATATCGCCACCACAACCACTTTCCAATTCTAAAGCTCCGTCGCGTCGCGCTTACTATAAGTGCTGGCGACGGCGACAATGCATTTGTTTTCGAGCAACGTTGTGTCGCCGGCACTATAAGCGCAGCCTAACTCAGACACCCAGATGACCAGCCTCGTTGTTCTTAAGGTAGATTTCTTCGAGACAGAAGAAACAAGCAAACAATATTATAGATTGTTTACGGGCTATATTTGGATATATTTGGTATAAATATAAGACAATCTTTACTATTGTTTGCTTGTATCTTCTATCTCTTGGAGGGCTGGAGTTCCGTTCCATACACTAGCCACACACCCCTGAACCCATCAGAACCGGAAGGGGTGGAGAAGGAGTTACTAATGGAAGGATCCCTGGATTTAATTCATTGGATCTAATACTGCCTTAAACCTACTGGGTCCATGTGTGTTTTGGCATCAAAAGATTACAAGAGTTTCATTTTTTCTGGATATATTGTATTATGTTTTCTTTATATTTTTGGTGTCATTCTGTCCTCCCAAAAATATGAAGCGCAATAAGACAAGGCAGAATCAGTACCAGAGTTAGATCATAACTAAGACTGAAGCAGGAAGTACTACATATCAGAGCTAAGGAGCAACGCAACCAGTTACTCCAGTTCCTTTGCTCCTTTTTCAGCACAGGCATGTCGCCCTAGTTTATTTGGGGGGATGTTTAAGGGCACGAACCCACACCCTATTTGAGACTGATCCACGAAAATCAGTGGACTAAAGGAACCGGATCATCCGAGGTGGATACAAATGCTCTAGTGAGGAGGTTGTTCATCCAAGAAAACCTTTTCCTATACTCCCGTGTGTGAATCCTTTTGGTTTTTGAAGAAGAGGTGACCCTTAACACTGAAATGTTTTCTGAACTTTGAACAAGGAAATGGTTTCTCACGCATACACAATCTTGTGAGCGACAGGCAGTCTCCATTATTACTGAATTGTTGTCCACACTATAAAAAAAGCAAAATGTTTCACCCCATGTGTGAATAATCTGGTGTTAGGAGACTTTTTCTGAGAAAATCTTTTCCCACGCTCTGCATCTGTGAAGGATTTCTCCCCTTTGTGAATATAGTGGTGTGTGAGGAGGTTCTTCTTACTCCTGAACTGTTTCCCTACACTCCGCACGTGAAAGGATTATCTCCCGATTTATTTCTCTGGTGACACAAGGCTCCCCTTAATACTTACAGTAGTTGTTTCCCACATTCAGAACAAGCAAGAGGTTTCTCGTGTGTGTGTGTGTGTTTGTGTGTGTGTTTGTGTGTTTGTGTGTGTTTGTGTGTTTGTGTGTGTGTGTGTGTGTGTGTGTGTGTGTGTTGTAAGTGTCACGGTAGATTATGACAAGATATAATGAACACCAAATATCTGGGTTGAACTGAACGAGGCTTAAGATATAATAAAATATAATTTATTCCTTGAAAAAGGTGAACACAGCAATATAGTACAATTAACAGGCAAGAAGGTAACACTTACTTAGGGTTGGGGGATGGAGAAGTATCAGCTAGCAATTCTCCAGCAATCCGGTGACATTCCAGGTGGAATCAGAAGAATAACTCAAACTGTAGGGTTGACACAGTTTATATACCTGTGTAACCCTATTCTTAACATTGAATACAGACTATTGGTGAACAATTATCTGTATCCAATCCCTAACATGGAGACACAGATTAACCCATGCCCCCCAGCTAATTACCCCATGTGTACTGGGACTCTATGGGTAGCCCCATAATTAAATCAGGGGCGACGACCAGTTTACCAAATTAAGTATCTGCATTGTTTGTAGGTGTAGACATAACACTTACAAACCACTCCAGTTTGATGATTCTCCGCCCTCAGGTAACAATTAGAGTGGCAGAGTCTGGTCTGTTGATTAGTACTTAGTGTAAACAATCAGGGCAGTTTAACTTTTGATCACAGTGCTTAGGCTCAATCAGCCGGCTGCCCTTCATGACCTATTAGCATAGCAGATGGAGTCTGCATTTTTCAGCGCAGATCCAAAATACCATACATATACACTTTAATATCTACACATATTAATAAGTTCCATTCTGGTGGGCTCAGTGGGTCGAAATTTGCCAGTTCTTAATGCCTACAGTGACTCCACACATTAGCCAAATATCAACTCTCTGCGACCTCCAGAACTGGAGATACAGAAATGCACTTTAAAACATTAAAATACACGATTATAATGAAACATGGGAACGGGGGAACATACAGTTTCCTGACATGACAAGGTGTAAGCTACATTCCTGGACCGCAGTCCAGTTAACCCCTTGCCTCCCTGGTGAGGTCAGGGGGTGGCTGTCACGATAGCTTATGACAGGTTGTAATTTACACCAAAATATATATAACTGGGTTGAACTGGTAGAACACTTAGATATGATAAAATATAATTTATTCCTTGATAAAGGTGAACACACGAGATATACAAATAACAGGCAAAATATGGACACTTACTTAAAGGTTAGGGCAAGAAAGCCATCAGGATACAGGATGGGCCAATTCTTCCATAATTCAATTGACATCACAGCAATACTTGCAGATCATGAATGAAGACCATACATGAAGACATTTGAGTAAGGGAGGACTCTGACTTTTATGCTATTTTAACCCTTCTCTTACACTCAAGGAGCCGAGCTGTCTAGCAAAAATCCCTTTGAAGCAGATTTTTGACTTCTATTGTTAGTGTGAAGTATCACACTTAAAAACCACTCAGTTCCTTGGTTCCTGGGTCCAACATAAACAATTAGGCAATTAGCCATTGATCACCGGGCTATGAAAATTCTTGCAGGATGTTCTTCCTGCTTATTACCATAACAGATGGAGTCTGCAGTTTCCAGAACAGACCCAAACCACATATACATTTTAATACATACACATTAAAATTCCCGGTTCTGGTAGGACCAGCGGGTCCAAACTTTCCAGACCTTAATGCCGGAACTGGGACACCATATGGTCCGAGTTTCAGCCCGCTAGGACCTGGGGAACCGGAGTTACACAAATATCACATAAACCGTTTCATATTTTATTATAAAAATCTCTGCTAAAAAGAAATCTCAGCGTTTCACTAAATCCCCATTGAAAACAACGGGCTCCGCCGCCGTGGGTTTCAATGGAGCAACTCCGCCGTTGTAGTCAATGGAGTTTCCTGCCATAGACTTTCAATGGGGAACCGCCGCCGTTGAAGTCTATGAGAAAATCCACAAATCTTTACATTCGTCCACACTCTATCTGGTTGGTCTGAGGGGGCTGGGAAGGGGCATGCATTAAAGCCGGAACCTTGGCTACATGCCACCCCAATCCCATCCCTCTGGGCATTCCAGAACCGGAGATATGGACTTACACTTTTCACCATTTTACACTTAGTCATTTTTCCGCCATGCGGCTTTTCCCCCATTGGAATCAATGGCAAAAGTCCCGAACTTTCAAGGGGGTCCATACTCCGTTGGGTTGGTCCAAGAGGGTCAAGGATGGTTCTGCAGCCATGCCGGAGCAGTGCATACAGGTACCCCAAACCCTGGCCCTCTGGACCCTCCGGCACCGGAGATATGGACTTACACTTTTCAACATTTTACACTTAGTCGAAATCCTGAGCTGTTTCTGCCACCGCCATTGGAACCTATGGCGCGACCCGCTCTCTCGGCACGACCCTTCTCAGAGGTCCAGGATTCGGGGACCCGGTGGTGGTCGAGTGGGGGGAGGCCTAGGAACTAGGGGCAAAAATAATTTTATTTCTAGGTGCTCTAGAACTGTAGATTCCCACGCCACTTAACATTGAACTTGACTAAAGTGATTTAACTCTTTTAAAGGACATTGTATCCGCTTTGCGGTTTTGCGGTTTGGACGGCAGCCAACTCGTTCTTGGAAAGTGCCGTCGAGGAACCTCCATTGAAGTCAATGAGCCCATTGACTTACAATGGGAAACCGCCGCTCCTCCTCTCGGACGCCACCTGCTGGTCTTCACGAGAAACAGGTCCAAAACAGCAAGATCCGCCATTGAAATGCATTGAGCTCTAATGGCGGCCTATGGGACTCTGCAAAATGGTGCCTGAAAAGGCGGGAAAATTACACAAAGGGCTATAATCACTAAAGAAATATTAACCCTTGCCCTCCCGGATGGATCCCAGCATGTAGGTGATGCAAACACTGGCATAACACGATACATTTACACAGGGGAATAAACATTTGGATATTGAAGCAAGGCAAAACGCATTACTGGACCTCAGTCCAGTTAACCCCTTGCTTCCCTGATGAGTAGAGGGTGGCCAAATGGGGTTGTAACCCCTTTAATCCCGGGCCAAATCCTCCCCATCGTCACAGTGGCCATATGGTGTGCAACCCCTTTAATACCAGGCCAACCCCCTCTCCCTCTACCTCTACAGTAAGCAAGTAGCTCTTATGATAAAATCTTTTCCCGCACTCTGTACATATGAAAGTTTCTCCTGTTTGAATCCGCTGGTGGGATATAAGGCTCATCTTAATAGTAAATCGTTTGCCACACACTGTACATGTGGAAGGTTTCTTCCCTGTATCAATATACTGGAGTGTGAAAGAAAAATAATATATTTCAGCCCTATATGTATACCCTGCAGTGTCAGGAGGTCACACGCTGCACGTAATTGTTTCCCACACTCTGAACTGGGTTGGACGATAGCAAAAAAACTTCCCACGATAATGATATTAAGTAATTTATCGTGATGAATACCCAATAGAAAACAACAAAATGAAGTCATCAAAAACTGTCCTCTCATTTATTATGAAATATATTTCATATAAAAATGCATTCCATTCTTAACAAAAGTAAAAAAGCAAATACTGTACATTTGAGTATACTGTACTGTATTTTAATTTTATGAATTAAATATTTTTGAATGTCAATTGTTTTACAATAAATTAACTAAAACCCCACTAAGGACCCTTTTTCTACACCAAGCATTAGACATTTATGGGGCATGAGGGTTGTGTGGGTTAATGTGCTTGTGAAGGTGGGGGGTGAAGGGGCATTGGGGTGGAGGGGCTGAGAGTCAAGGGTTTGTGTCACAGAGGTGGAAGATTCCTTGAAGCTGCAGCATGTGAAAGTCATGGAGCTTGCAGACGTGCCCCAATTCCTCTTGACCAGATCTGCCCTCTCCTCTCTGCCAGACCTTCCTCCAGTCTTATAGATTTATCTTTGCAAATAGACGAATGGCTATACGACGAGCTGAACACAGATGGACTAGCGGAACCCCCTCAAGAACATTCTCAGGTACATACTGTACCTCAATTTTTCCAAGGAAGAGATCCCGGAACCCATGCAGATCAGGTCCCAGATCCCTGTACCACCCTTCCTCTTTCGCAGACCCGCTCCCTCCTCTCTCTGCCAGACCCACTTTCACTCCTCTCTCTGCCTGACCCGCCCCCTCCTCTCTGCAAGATCCACCCCCTCCTCTCTCTTTGCCAGACCCTTACCCTTCTCTCTACCTGGCAGACTTGCCCCGTCCTCTCTGCCAGACAGACCCACCTCCTCTCTCTGCCAGATCCGCTTTCACTCCTCTCTCTATCAGGAATCACAGGGAAATGCATGGGCAGAGTCGGTTAGTACTTGGGGTCTCGATGATATCCGGAACCAGGAATCCGGATCCAAAGAATAGTCAGGCAGGCCAAGAATCCAGAGAGGTAGCAGGCAGGTGGAGTGGTAAGGCAATCTAGCGTCGGGTGAGGGCAGGCGTCAGGCAAGCAAGGGTCAGTATCAGCATTTGAGAATAGCCAAAACTGAAGCCGGAAACACTACAGCTCAGAGGTAAGGAACAACAGAACATTACCCCAGGTAGCAAAATCGTTGTGAAGCTCAGGTGAAAGGAACAGTTGCTTTCTTATAGGCCGTGGGAAAGCCAGGTGCTGATATAAGCAAAGCAGTCCGCCAAGGGTCTGCACAGAGTGACGCAGTACCAGTGCGTGGATCCTTGTACTCTCCCTGGCAGACCCTCCCCCACTCCTCTCTTGGAATTTAGTCAGAGAGGAGAGCAAGGGGTTAAGAGGCATGTGGAAGGAGAGGAAGGCGTTACAATTAATGGGGGAGGTGTGAAGAGGGAGGGGTGAGATTGTCTTCCTTGAAGCTGCAGCATGTAAAAGTTTTGGAGTTTCTAGACTCATCCTGTCCTCTCTCACTCTGACAGACCTGACCCCAATAATCTCTCTCTGCCAGACCCTACTCTTCACTTTCTCTCTGCCAGGCCTACCACCTCCTCTCTCCTCAGACAGCAGATAGGAATACCATGGTAAAAAATAATGGCGTCATGAACAGCACACACCTGTAAGCACGTGACTTGTGTCCAACACGTGCAAAGTTCAATTATAGACCAAAGACAGTACTTATTACATTTTAGATTTAAAATACAAAAGCACTACAGTGCCTAGTTACAGAAGAGAATGTAAGGCTGCGCTTATAGTGCCGGCGACGGCGCCCAAAAACAAATGTATTGCCGCCGTCGCATGCTCTTATAGTAAGCGCAACGCGACTGAAAATATGGAAGCCGGTCAAATTAGATTTTTCAGAAGCTGTCGCCACATGTGACAGCGTCTGAACCAATCAATGTCCTGGTCGCCCCCGCGACGTCTCCGCAAAGCGAATTACAACTTTCGCTAGCGCGACAGGTGACGTCACCCGTCCCACCGCGCGCACTATAAGCGCGGCCTTACAAGAAACACAGTATAATATAGGCAGACAGTTTAATAAAATAAACAGGATCAAAACAGACAATCTAAATATGTTGCCACATAACAATATCAGATTGCTTCAAGAGATAATGGAAATATGAACATGACAATTCACGTCTTGTTTGCATAATACTCTTCTGTTGGATTTTAAATTCTTATCATAAAAAACCCTGCATCGAAAACTGAATAAGCCCACCTTCTGGGGCATGTCCTTAACTCACCCCCATCCTTCTCCAATTAAATTTTTAAGGCTTGGGGAGAGATTATTGTTTTTTTTTTGTTAATTAAAAACTGTATAAAAAGTACCACATACATTTCTATAACCCCTATGGTGGTGCCACTTTCACCATTACATTTGTATAATTAAAATACACGTGCGGACACCCATCTTGATAGGGGTAACTTTATTTTTTTTAAGGTGAAATACGTATACGAAATATAACATAGATCAATCTGTTATATTTAATCCTTCTGATCGCAAATGTTACAAATATATATTTGTTATTCTTATGAATCATGTCAGATCACAGAACCCCAGCAAGCTCTTTTTGGGAACCTCTGGTAGTGTTAGGACTTGCGAACAGGTGTCTGCCTTGACGTGGCTCGCAAGCTTACAACGCTTTGGCCAAAGGGTTAAACTAAATGACCCTATTTCAAGAGCATATATAAGTATTTTACTGTGTATTTCTGTCATGTTGGATGTAGCATTGGGCTTCTCTGTCGTCTCTTGGAATCATGTCAGATCCAAGTTATCTTTTATTTTTAGTAAAGACCATGGACTGAATGGTGACCCTTTTGTCACCTTTCTCTGCTACTCACAGGGACGATTTCAAGAACACGTGGTCCCCTTTGAAGACAACAACGAGGGCCTCTGGTGGGTCTTGGTACTGTGACCAGACCTCCATAATATAAAACGTTTTATTGGGCTATCAATGTCAACCCCAGGTAAAACTCTGGTGGTGCTCTGGCAGCGCCAGCACCTAGCCAGCTAGGATTTCCCCCATAACGATGTTTTTGTGAGTTTAACATTGTTTTGTGCACCCTGTTTCTCCTATTGGCTCCGGACAAAATAAACTGTATTTAAATCCTTTGTCCTGTCTAGTCCTTCCAGTATCAAGTTACCTGCCTTTTTTATTACTGTGATATTGCTATGCTACCTGTAGTTTGCCCAACCCTACTCTGAACAAATGGTTTCTCCCCTGTATGAAGTCTCTGGTGTTTGAGGAGGTGGATCTTCTGTGAAAAGCTTTTCCAACATTCTGTACATGTGAAAGGTTTCTCTCCTGTATGAATCCTCTGGTGTTTGAGCCTGCTGCTCCTATATGAAAAGGTTTTCCCACACTCTGCACATTTGAAA
This sequence comes from Ascaphus truei, assembly GCF_040206685.1. Lineage (NCBI taxonomy): Eukaryota > Metazoa > Chordata > Amphibia > Anura > Ascaphidae > Ascaphus > Ascaphus truei. The sequence goes on from NC_134504.1 coordinate 8,556,301, forward strand.
GGTTTCTCCCCTGTATGAATCCTCTGATGTTGAAGGAGGCCTCTCTTTAAACTGAATTGTTTCTCACACACAGTACAGGTGAAAGGTTTCTCTCCTGTATGAATCCTTTGGTGTGTAAGGAGGCTGCTCACTTGCGAAAAGCTTTTTCCACACACTTCACATTTGAAAGGTTTCTCTCCTGTATGAATCATCTGATGTTGGAGGAGGCCACTCTTTAGACTGAATTGTTTCTCACACTCTGTACATGTGAAAGGTTTCTCCCCTGTATGAATCCTTTGGTGTGCGAGGAAGCTGCTCATCTGTGAAAAGCTTTTTGCACACACTGTACATTTGAAAGGTTTCTCCCCTGTATGAATCCGCTGGTGTTGGAGGAGGCTCGTCTTTAAGCTAAATTGTTTCTCACACTCTGTACATGTAAAAGGTTTCTCCCCTGTATGAATCCTCTGGTGTTGAAGGAGTTTGCTCTTTTCACCATATTGTTTCCCACACTCCGTACATGTGAAAGATGTCTCCCCTGTGTGAATCCTCTGGTGTGTGAGGAAGCTGCTCTTCTGTGAAAATCCTTTTCCACACACTGCACACGTGAAAGGTTTCTCCCCTGAGTGAATCCTCTGGTGTGTGAGGAGGCTGCTCTTCTGTGAAAAGCTTTTTCCACACACTGCACATGTGAAAGGTTTCTCCCCTGAGTGAATCCTCTGGTGTGTGAGGAGGCTGCTATTCCGTGAAAAGCTTTTTCCACACACTGCACATGTGAAAGGATTCTCTCCTATATGAATCCTCTGGTGTGTGAGCAGATACTTCTTCTGTGAAAAGCTTTCCCCACACTCTGTACATGTGAAAGGTTTCTCCCCTGTATGAATATTCTGGTGTGTGAGGAGGCTTCTCTTAGTGCTTACCTGCTTCCTACACGCTGTGCAATTAACATTTTTCTCCACTCTGTGAATCCTCTGGTGTGAAACAAATTTTCTCTTCAGTGAAAAACTTTTCCCACAGTCTGTACATGTAAAGGGTTGCTTGCTAGTGTTGACACAAAGGTGTGTGAGCAAGTCCCTATTCAGTGAGAAGCTTTTCCCACACTTACACACAAAAAGCTGAGCACTGCAGCTCATTCTTGAATCTCTCTCGTATCTTTTGCTTGACCCATACTTGGAGTCAGTCTGTGCTGTGAGCTGTACAAGGCCTGTAAATTCCCCATCATGTGGCTGTGGTTCCTTGCACGTGTCCAACATGTGACAGGAATCATTGGTTTTTGGAACTGCTGAGATGCTGGGAGTCAACCAGCTTCTGGACATATCAGAGCTCCAGTTCTGCTCCTCATTCAGGCAGTTCTCTAACAGAAGAAAACAAAAAAGACAGGACTCAAATGTTTTTCATCTGGAATGCAAATTACGAATAAAAAAAACTTTGCAGAATTTACTTGACCACTACTTAGCAAAAATTTCTTTCTAGAGGTGTAGAATATGAGGAGGATACAGAGGGGGGATGCCTCCACAAATGGAATTCACCATCTCGAAATGGTCAGCAAATTCCCAAGGTAAAATGGAGGAAGAAAAGTAGTTAACAGATGGTGGTTTGAGTAGAGAGTCAAATACAGAGAGGAGGCAGCGTGGGCTAGACTTGTGAGTGTCCATTACTGAGGAAAAGTAGCTTTGTTTAGCCTGGGAGTGGGAACAGTTGAAACCAGATAGATTACATTTGTAGGGGAGGGTGTTAGAGAGAGTATGAGATTTCCTCTAGGGGCACTCAGAGGAGCGAGTGCAGGAGCAAAGAATGTATGTATGGCAGTTTTGCCAAGGTCTGGGGATAAAAGGGTGAGAATGGCAGAGAAGTGGGGCATGTAGAGCATGACAGGAAGATTGGGCAAAATTCTAGTTCATGACAAGATCTTCGAGGCCAGTAGAGTAGCAGAGAGGAGAGGGAGGACAGCACAGTGGAGTTGAGACGTTAGCTTAATGAAACGCTGGTCTCTGCAGAACTGAGGGGTAAATGGAGGTGAAGAAAAGGAGAATTGAGAGAGAGTAAATGAGATGAAGTGATGGTCAGAGAGAGGAAAGGGGAGAATAGAGAAATTAAGTGAGAAGCTTCTGCATTATCTTCGCATTTAGCGTCTGAGAGCACAGGCAGAATACACTGGTCAAACAGTGGAAGGAGCCCTTGAAAAATTATTCTGTTTTTCCCGATGTGATCCATTGATGGTCAGAGACCCAAAACTCTGCATTTCCAACCTTTATACGCGTTTGGGAGAGACATATTGCTCCAGTAACTCTGCTGCATGGTGTTTGTTACAGAATAATCAGCAGGCCTAGGGGCTTCCTGAGGCAATTAACCCTGAATATTCCCTAAAGGTTACCATACTACTTGTAACAAGGTAACACATTTGTCTACACAAAATGATGCTATAGTACTAACCATTGTCAGCAAATGTAACAATTTCTCTCTGTATTCTGGTTAGATGAGCCTCAGTGTTCGGTTCTCTCTCAGACTTAATCTCTAACGTCTCTGGTACAATCACTGCAAAACCTGCCAACAAGAAAAGGAAAATCCATCATGTAAAGCTGGGAGTGGGAACTCTTCCTGTGATATCACTATACAGAAATACTGTATACCGATTCCTAAGGGGAGGGGATAGGTAACTGATTGTACTTTATTATTAACCCTGAGGGAGGAGTGTTTTTACCCCTGAGTGCTGAAAACATGTTGGAGTTTATGGTGCTACCAATGTTCAAACCTCACTAACAATAATAATATTCTCCATATAACCTTGGACAAATCACGTGTATTTGTTTGTTTTTCACTAGACATGTAGCTTATAAATGTATCCATGCTTTAATGTTATTTTCCTTAATATTGAAGACATTACAGCCTATTTTTTAAACAAATTGAATAAAGTGACGATACAAGGTTACTTACCAGCAACAGGAAATGAATCTATTTCACTCTTTATTGGAGTCAGATGATCCTCAGCGTTTGGTTCTTCTTTCTCCGACGTAATCTTTAACCTCTTCAGTACAACCACTGGAAAACCTGGCAATAAGAAAAGGAAAACCCATCATGTAAAGCTGGGATTTGGGGCTCTTCTTGTGATTTCACCTTCTCTGATATTGGTATAATGTAATACCCGTCGTAAAGAAATGTTTACTAGCCCTTCTGGCAGAAATGGACAAATATAGTTGAAGACATATTACATTTTACCTGCGGGTAGATATATAAAAACATAAGATTAATTCGTTTGGGTGTTTGACTCATGTTAGCTATGGCACACCTGTGAGCACGTGACCTGTATATGGGACAATGGTTAATACACACAGCTATCTAGCCAATTCACTTTTCTCCATGCATGGTCCCTCAAACAAACAATCTCTCCCTCAATCCGTCCCAATATACCATGAACAGCACACTTGTGAACACGTGACATATGTAAACAACACAGGAAACTTGTCCCTGTTCAGGTACATATACACATAGGGAGTGAGAACACACCCTTCTTACGCCTGCAGTAGACAAAGTGAATCTACTGCAAAGGTAAACCAGTGTCTGTACTCAATATGCAATGGTTAACAGACACATGGTAATCATTTTAACTGACAGACCAAAACGCACATTATCAGCAGACACAGGAACATTGAGGTCAATGCTAGAGAACTGCAAACAATTAACCCCGTCGGGTCACAGGCTAAATCTCTAAAACGCTACCTAGAGTCACATTTACGCGACACCAAGGATGTCTTGAAAAGACTGAATGATATTGTTATTGATGTCGAGACACTATTGATTAGTCGGGATGTCGAGGCATTGTATACATCAATCATACACCAGATTGGTATTGAGGCCGTGGAGTATTTCCTCAAGACTAGAAGCTGCCACTCCACAAACCATAATTGACTTATTTTGCACTTGTTAGGGTTCATACGTACCCATAATTTCTTCACTTCCTGTATCTTGACAATGCCAGATACTTCCATGGTTAAAATCTACTTAATAATTAGAATGCAGTATTTTATTTTCTAAATTCCCTTCATTGAGAATACCATAAGATCATGTTTCTGTGCGTGTTCTCAACACAACCCTTTCATCAATCTCTCTACGACAGTTTTAGGACTTAAAAAGAAAACATTGTTCTTTTGAAGTTTAAACTTTGCCTCAATCTATACTAAAGACTTAATAACGGTTTCCATAATACTTAGACACATGCCATCTTCACTGTTACATAAGTGTACTTCCTATATTCGCCTGGGTAGGAAATATGACCGCATAACTTCTATTTTTGAGAAACATCAGATTATACTTAGAAAAAAACTGTTTTTTGGTATCATTTGATTCGTATAATCACAACGGTTACAAATATCTATTTATTATTCTTGCAAAGTGCTGTCAGATCCAGGATATTCATAATTAGCCAAGTCCCCTAATATTCTGCAGAATCCCCCAAAGAATGTCTTTCAATGTAAATTTAAAAGCTTTACGTTTATTACTGTATAGTGTCAGGACAGCCATATCTCAAATCCCCCCATTTACACAACCAGATGTCCTTATCTCTAGATACCATCAATTCTATAAACCTAAGGCCTGATTAGGGATTTAACAGGCAATAAAAACAAATCTTGTATTTGTATGACAATTTGTAACCAATGTTTATTTCTCGTTGCCAGATTGATCAAAATACTTAATTTCTGCCATATTCATTACAACTTCCATAACTGCAAAATAACCAGATATCCCCTCCTTGCAAATTTCAGAGTCCTCAAAATATATACAACTAGCTGAGAGACCCGGCGTTGCCCGGGATGTAAATACGTAATAGGTCGTATTATTTATAAACCGTGGAACAATAGGTGACTATTTGTTGTAAAGGTTGGATAATAATGTTGAAAAGAAAGATGGAAGAAAATGTAATACAATGTTGTATAAAAATGGATTATTGTAAACACACCACAGTACAATGTATATTTTGGTGACATAAGTGATGTGAAAATGTGAGGCGAGTGTCCTGCTAGGGTGTGAGCGTGTGTGAGGCGGCGGGTGGGTGTTCAGTACGGGTGGCGCGTGGGTAGTGAGTGCTGGCTGTGGGTCGGGGTCCTGCTAGGGTGTGAGGCGGCGGGTGTGTGGCGAGTGCGGGTGACAGCTGGTCAGTGATATTGTTGCGTAGGGGCAGGAGGCGGCAGGTGTGTGTCGAGTGTGTGGGGTGGGTGAGAGGCGGCGGGTGTGTGTCGAGTGGCGGGTGTCTGTTGAGTGCGTGCGGCGGCTGTGTGGCGCGGGGATGTGAGCGGTGGGCGGGTGAAAGGCAGAAGTGCGGGTGGGCGAAAGGCAGAGGCGGGAGGGCGGACGAAAGGCGTTGAAGGAGGGGAGGTGAGGTCGGAGGGGTGGTGAGGGGAGGTGAAGGGGGGCGGAGGGGAGGTCGGAGGGGAGGTGAGGATGGGTGGTGAGGGGGGGGTGGTGGGGGATGGTGAGGGGAGGTGAAGGGGGGGCGGAGGGGAGGTGAAGGGGGGGTGAGGGGAGGTGAAGGGGGGGTGACGGGAGGTGGAGGGGGTTGCCAGGAGGTGAAGGGAGGGGGGGGGTGACAGGAGGTGAAGGGAGGGGGGGGGTGACAGGAGGGGGGTGACAGGAGGCGAAGGGGGGGGGGTGTGGTGACAGGAGGTGAAGGGAGGAAGGGGGAGGTGGAGGAGAGGATGGAGGTGGAGGAGAGGAAGGGGGAAGAGGGAGGTGGGGGAGGAGGGGAAGGGGGGAGGAGAAGAGGGAGGGGGAAAGGGTGAAGGGGGGAGGTGGGGGAAAGGGTGAAGGGGGGGAGGTGTGAAGGGGGAGGGGTGAAGGGGGAAAGGGGGTAAAGGTGGGGGAGGGGAAAAGGGGGGAAAGGTGGGGGAGGAGGGAAAGGGGGGAAAGAGGGGTGGAGGGGGGAAGAGGGGAGAGGGGGGAGGTGGAGGAGGGGATGTGGGGAGGTGAGGAGGGTAAGGTGGGAGGTGAGGAGGGTAAGGGGGGAGGTGAGGAGGGTAAGGGGGGAGGTGAGGAGGGGAAGGGGGGAGGTGGAGGAGGGGAAGGGGGGAGGTGGAGGAGGGAGGAGGGGAAGGGGGGAGGTGTAGGAAGGGAAGGGGGGAGGTGGAGGAGGGGGGAGGTGGGGGAGGTGGAGGAGGGGGGAGGTGGAGGAGGGGAAGGGGGGAGATGGAGGAGGGGAAGGTGGGAGATGGAGGAGGGGAAGGGGGAGGTGGTGGGAAGGGGGGAAGAGGGGGGAGGTGGTGGGAAGGGGGGGGGAGGTGGTGGGAAGGGGGGAGGAGGAGGAAAGGGGGGGAGGTGGTGGGAAGGGGGTGGGAAGGTGGGAAGGGGGGGGGCGGTGGAAAGGGGGGGGAGGTGGTGGGAAGAGGGGGGAGGTGGTGGGAAGGTGGGAAGGGGGGGAGGTGGTGGGAAGGTGGGAAGGGGGGGAGGTGGTGGGAAGGTGGGAAGGGTGGGGCGGTGGAAAGGGGGGGAGGTGGTGGGAAGAGGGGGGAGGTGGTGGGAAGGTGGGGAGGTGGTGGGAGGTTGTAAGGGGGAGTGAAGTGAAGGTGGGGGTGAAGGTGGGGTGGAGGGGAGGTGAAGGGGGGGTGGAGGGGAGGTGAAGGGGGGGTGGAGGGGAGGTGGAGTGGAGGTGAAGGGGGGGGTGGAGGGGAGGTTAAGGGGGGGGTGGAGGGAAGGTTAAGGGGGGGGTGGAGGGAAGGTTAAGGGGGGGGGTGAAGGGGAGGGGGAAGGGAGGGGATGTGTAGTGAGGGGTGGGTGAGGGGAGGTGTAGTAGGGGTGGGTGAGGGGAGGTGGAGGGGGGGTGGAGGGGATGTGGAAGGGAGGGGAAGTGTAGTGAGGGGTGGGTGAGGGGAGGTGAAGGCCGCTCACTCACCCGTCCCGCAGCTCCCACGTGGATCTGAGGCGGGAGGCAGCGTCTTGTGGCCGCTCCCCCGCTGAGTGTAGCGGCGCCGGAGGGGGGTGGAGGGGAAGTGAGTAAGGGGAGGTGATCACTCCGCTCCCCCGCTGAGTGTAGCGGCGCCGGGGGGTGGAGGGGAAGTGAGTGAGGGGAGGTGATCACTCCGCTCCCCCGCTGAGTGTAGCGGCGCCGGGGGGGGGGGGTGGAGGGGAAGTGAGTGAGGGGAGGTGATCACTCCGCTCCCCCGCTGAGTGTAGCGGCGCCGGGGGGAGGTGGAGGGGAAGTGAGTGAGGGGAGGTGATCACTCCGCTCCCCCGCTGACTGTAGCGGCGCCGGGGGGGTGGAGGGGAAGTGAGTGAGGAGAGGTGAAGGGGGGTGAGGGGACGTGAAGACCGCTCACTCACCCGTCCGGCAGCTCCCACGTGGAGGGGGGGGAGGGGGTGAAAGCGCGGGAAACAGGAAGAGGCGGAGCCTCCGGGACCGGTGGGGAAGAGAGCGGGAGATGTGCTGTTAACACTGTTGTAACACCCCCCCCCCCCCGTGTGTGTGTGTGTGTGTGTGTGTGTGGTTTTTTTTTTTTTTGTTGTTTTTTTTGGACCTTTGGCCCGTCACTCCGCCTCAGGCCAATGAGAGGTGTGGGGGGCGGACCAAGGGGGTGGTGTGAGTGTGTGAGGCCAATGAGAGGTGTGCGGGGGCGGGCGGCCCAAGGGACCAATGAGATTGCCCCTAGGGACACCGGACATCCAGGCAGGCAAACATACAGTGCTTTCACTAATATAGTATAAGATACTCACTTAACAAGTGTGGATCCATGCTGGCAGTGGGCAGTGCTCCTCTGTCCATGCTGGTAGTGGGCAATGGGTATAGCAGGACCTGCAGTTCCCCTCTGTGGGTGCAGGCTGGGTATAGCAGGACCTGCAGTTCCCCTCTGTGGGTGCAGGCTTGGTATAGCAGGTCCTGCAATTTCCCTCTGTGGGTGCAGGCTGGGTATAGCAGGACCTGCAGTTCCCCTCTGTGGGTGCAGGCTGGGTATAGCAGCAGGACCTGCAGTTCCCCTCTGTGGGTGCAGGCTGGGTATAGCAGGACCTGCTGTTCCCCTCTGTGGGTGCAGGCTGGGTATAGCAGGAGCTGCAGTTCCCCTCTGTGGGTGCAGGCTGGGTATAGCAGGACCTGCAGTTCCCCTCTGTGGGTGCAGGCTGGGTATAGCAGGACCTGCAGTTCCCCTCTGTGGGTGCAGGCTTGGTATAGCAGCAGGACCTGCAGTTCCCCTCTGTGGGTGCAGGCTGGGTATAGCAGCTGGGACCTGCAGTTCCCCTCTGTGCAGGCTGGGTATAGCAGGACCTGCAGTTCCCCTCTGTGCAGGCTGGGTATAGCAGGACCTGCAGTTCCCCTCTGTGGGTGCAGGCTGGGTATAGCAGGACCTGCAGTTCCCCTCTGTGGGTGCAGGTTGGGTATAGCAGGACCTGCAGTTCCCCTCTGTGGGTGCAGGCTGGGTATAGAAGGACCTGCAGTTCCCCTCTGTGTCTCACACACAGTAAGGGGCTAATAAACCAACATCAGTAACATGTCTCTGGTTATATCAGTCACACACACGTTACATTCCTGACAGGACTTTCTGTGGAGAACTCATTTCCTCCCCTCCCTGCCGACTACATCCAGGTCACAGCCCCGTGTCCTACTGCGCATGCTCACACGCAGGGGATCATGGGAGTTGTAGTTTTTATAGACTTCAGTACATATCAAGTCTCACATACAGTGTAGATCAGAAACATTTCCCAGAGACTGTGCTAGGGAAAGAGAGTTACTTCTGCACATTTAAGTATAGCCTGGGTCCCCCTGGCGCCCTTACCTTTCCATAGGCAGCGGAGGCTGGGGGAGGGTGGGGGATGCGCAGTAAGCTCAAGCCCTGCCTCAGCCTTGCCTGTCCTGCCCCAGCCCTGCCTGTGAGAGACACAGAGAGAGGTGTATGAATAAATGTGCAGTACTTTAGGGTTATTACTGCCTCAGTGCAGCACTCATCTCTGAGATCAGACTCCAAAAGACTGTTCATGGTCCCAAGGCTCAACAAAATATCCGGCCGTTCCTCCTCATACAAAACTGGAACAACCTACCAGAGACTCTCACATCCACCACCAGTTTAAGTTCTTTCAAATCTAAGGCTGTCTCACATTTTAACCTGGTCTGTAACTGTTTCATACGCCCATAATATATATTTTCTTTAACTGTGCACGCAATGTCTTGTATATAATGTATACCCTGTTCATTTATGTAACTGTATTTGTAACCATGTATTATTTGTCTTACTGTGCCCAGGACATACTTGAAAACGAGAGGTAACTCAATGTATTACTGCCTGGTAAAATATTTTATCTACTATATATTTCTGAAAGCACTGTATGTCTGCGTCCCTAGCGGCAATCTCATTGGTCCCTTGGCCTGCCCGCCCCCGCACCTCTCATTGGCCTGAGGCAGAGTGACGGGCAAAAAAAACACACACACACACACACACACACGTCAGTTGGACCGCAGCTCACCTTCCACACACACCCCATCCTCCTCTCCCGGTGCCCCTCACTCTCTCCCCCCACCTCACCCAAATCCCCACGCTCCGCACCATCACGCTCACCGTGTGCCGCGGCCCTCCTGCTCAGCAGCAAACTCCAGGCTCCTCCCCCCTCGCTGCGCGGGCCGGGCCTCCTGCTCTCCCCCTCACGTGCGCCGCTACCGGAGAGGGGAAGCGCGGGCCGGGCCTCCTGCTCTCCCCCTCATGTGCGCCGCTACCGGAGATGGGAAGCGCGGCACGGGACTCCCCCTCACGTGCGCCGCTACCGGAGAGGGGAAGCGCGGCGCGGGACTCCCCATCACGTGCGCCGGCTCCCGGATGGAGGGGAAGCGCGGCGCGGGACTCCCCCTCACGTGCGCCGGCTCCTGGACGGAGGGGAAGCATGGCGCGTGGCGCGGGACTCCCCCTCACGTGCGCCGGCTCCCGGACGGAGGGGAAGCGCGGCGCGGGTCTCCTGCCACTCTTGCCCCCCCCCCCAGCTTCCCGAACTCACTTTCATCCAGTCACCCACCCAGTCACCCACCCACTCACTCAGTCACCCACTCAGTCACCCACCCACTCAGTCACCCACCCACTCAGTCACCCACCCACTCAGTCACCCACCCACTCAGTCACCCACCCACCCACTCACTTAGTCACCCAAAAACTCACTCAGTCACCCACCCACTCACTCAGTCAAGTCAAGCCACCCACACACCCAGTCACCCACCCAGTCACCCAGTCAAGTCACCCACCCACCCACCCAGTCAGTCAGTATCCCACCAACCCAGCCAGTCAGTATCCCACCAACCCAGCCAGTCAGTCACCCACCCACCCAGTCAGTCACCCACCCACCCACCCACCCAGTCAGTCAGTCACCCACCCAGTCAGTCAAGTCAGTCAGTCACCCACCCACCCACCCAGTCAGTCACCCACCCAGTCACCCACACACCCACCCAGTCACTTTCACCCAGTCACCCACCCACTCAGTCAACTCAGTCACCCACCCACTCAGTCACCCACCCAGTCACTCAGTCACCCACCCAGTCACTCAGTCACCCACCCAGTCACTCAGTCACCCACCCAGTCACTCAGTCACCCACCCAGTCACTCAGTCACCCACTCACCCACCCAGTCAGTCACCCACTCACCCACCCAGTCAGTCACCCACTCACCCACCCAGTCAGTCACCCACTCACCCACCCAGTCAGTCACCCACTCACCCACCCAGTCAGTCTCCCACTCACCCAGTCAGTCTCCCACTCACCCAGTCAGTCTCCCACTCACCCAGTCAGTCTCCCACTCACCCAGTCAGTCTCCCACTCACCCAGTCAGTCTCCCACTCACCCAGTCAGTCTCCCACCCAGTCAGTCTCCCACCCACTCTCCCACTCAGTCTCCCACTCAGTCTCCCACTCAGTCTCACACTCACCCACCCATTCAGTCTCACACTCACCCACCCAGTCTCACCCAAAACCATCCACCCAGTCACTGACCCCACCCACCCACTCACCGACCCCACCCACCCACTCACCGACCCCACCCACCCACCCACTCACTGACCCCACCCACCCACTCACTGACCCACCCAGTCAGCGACCCCAGTCACTGACCCACCCAGTCACCGACCCTGAAAAAGTCACCCAGTCACCGACCCAAAGTCACCCACCCACCCAAAGTCACCCACCCACCCAAAGTCACCCACCCACCGACCCAAAGTCACCCACCCACCGACCCAAAGTCAAACCGACCCAAAGTCACCCACCCACCCAAAGTCACCCACCCACCGACCCAAAGTCACCCACCCACCGACCCAAAGTCACACACCCACCGACCCAAAGTCACCCACCCACCGACCCAAAGTCAAACCGACCCAAAGTCACCGACCCAGAGTCACCCACCCACCCACACACTCAGTCAACTCAGTCACCCACCTAGCTGTCAAGGGGGGGGGGAAGCCTAACCCTGTCGTACGCCCCCCCCAAAATTACATCCCGGGCAACGCCGGGTCTCTCAGCTAGTCTTATTATATATTATAGTGAAAGCACTGTATGCCTGTCTGCATCTCCTGTGTCCTAGGGGAAATCTCATTGGTCCCTTGGGCCGCCCGCCCCCGCACACCTCTCATTGGCCTGAGGCGGAGTTACGGGCCAACACACAAACACACACACACACACACTGCGCAGCGCTCATCGGGACCCGCGCGCACCTCCTCCTCTCCCCTAGTCAGCGGGGGAGCGGAGCGAGCGCCCGGGACACAGCGGGGGACTCTCACCCCCCCATCCACACATAGCGGCTCTCCCCTCACCCGGCGCTCCGCCCCCCCCCACCCACACACACAGAGCACTGAACGGCTCTCCCCTCCCCCGGCTCACCCCCCCCCCACCCACACACACAGAGCACTGAGCGGCTCTCCCCTCCCCCGGCGCTCCCACCCCCCCCCCACACACACACACACACAGAGCACGCGGCTCTCCCCTCACCCGGCGCTCCCCGTCCCAGAGGCCTCTCCTCCAGCTGTCTCCGCCTCTCCCCGCGAGAGGCACAGCACCTCCTCACCGGAGCGTCTCAGCCTCTCCGCGGAGGAGCCCGAGGTGGAGGAGGAGGGCGGCCGGTACCCGGAGAAAGAGGAGCGCGGCTGTGTGCAAGGTGAGTAAACGCAGGGGAATGGGTTATTTAATGCGTCCCTGACGCGTGGTGTGTGAGGAGGTTCTTCTTACTCCTGAACTGTTTCCCTACACTCCGCACGTGAAAGGATTATCTCCCGATTTATTTCTCTGGTGACACAAGGCTCCCCTTAATACTTAGTTGTTTCCCACATTTAGAACAAGCAAGAGGTTTCGTGTGTGTGTGTGTGTGTGTGTGTGTGTGTGTGTGTGTGTGTGTGTGTGTGTGTGTGTGTGTGGTGTAAGTGTCACGGTAGCTTATGACAAGATATAATGAACACCAAATATCTGGGTTGAACTGAACGAGGCTTAAGATATAATAAAATTTAATTTATTCCTTGAAAAAGGTGAACACAGCAATATAGTACAATTAACAGGCAAGAAGGTAACACTTACTTAGGGTTGGGGGATGGAGAAGTATCAGCTAGCAATTCTCCAGCAATCCGGTGACATTCCAGGTGGAATCAGAAGAATAACTGAAACTGTAGGGTTGACACAGTTTATATACCTGTGTAACCCTATTCTTAACATTGAATACAGACTATTGGTGAACAATTATCTGTATCCAATCCCTAACGTGGAGACACAGATTAACCCATGCCCCCCAGCTAATTACCCCATGTGTACTGGGACTCTATGGGTAGCCCCATAATTAAATCAGGGGCGACGACCAGTTTACCAAATTAAGTATCTGCATTGTTTGTAGGTGTAGACATAACACTTACAAACCACTCCAGTTTGATGATTCTCCGCCCTCAGGTAACAATTAGAGTGGCAGAGTCTGGTCTGTTGATTAGTACTTAGTGTAAACAATCAGGGCAGTTTAACTTTTGATCACAGTGCTTAGGCTCAATCAGCCGGCTGCCCTTCATGACCTATTAGCATAGCAGATGGAGTCTGCATTTTTCAGCGCAGATCCAAAATACCATACATATACACTTTAATATCTACACATATTAATAAGTTCCATTCTGGTGGGCGCAGTGGGTCGAAATTTGCCAGTTCTTAATGCCTACAGTGACTCCACACATTGGCCAAATATTAACTCTCTGCGACCTCCAGAACTGGAGATACAGAAATGCACTTTAAAACATTAAAATACAGGATTATAATGAAACATGGGAACAGGGGAACATACATTTTCCTGACATGACAAGGTGTAAGCCACATTCCTGGACCGCAGTCCAGTTAACCCCTTGCCTCCCTGGTGAGGTCAGGGTGGCCATATGGGGTGCAATCCCTTTAATACCGGGCCAACCCCCTCTCCCTCTACACCTCCCCCTCTTAATGGGTGACCTGTGGCCCACTGGCCCTGACGGGGAGTGGGGCACTGCTGGCACCATTAATGAACTCAGTCTCAGAGGGATAGTCCTGACGTGAAAGTCCATCAGCATTGCTGTTTTCACTACCCTTTTTGTGCTGAATGGTAAATTCAAACTCTTGCAAGGCCAAGCTCCACCTTAGCAACTTGGCATTCTCCCCTGATGCCCTCTGCAGCCAACTTAGGGGGTTGTGGTCTGTGAGGACCGTGAAAGCCCTTCCATACACATAGGGCTGGAGTTTTTTGAGTGCCCACACAATGGCCAAGCACTCTTTCTCAATGGTGGCATAGGCCACTTCTCTGGGGAGTAGTTTTCGGCTGAGGTACACCACAGGGTGCTCTCTACCGTCATCCCCCACTTGGCTCAACACAGCCCCAATGCCATAATCCGAGGCATCAGTCTGTATAAGGAAATGTTTGGTATAGTCCGGGGCAGCCAGTATGGGGGCCCCAGCAAGCGCAGTTTTCAGTGCCTGGAAAGCAGTTTCACAGGCAGGAGTCCAGGTGATAAGCACAGGCAGTTGCTTTTAGTCAAATCAGTCAGGGGTTTGGCCACGGCGCTGTATTGTGGGACAATCTTCCTATAGTACCCTGCGGTGCCCAAAAATGCCATGACCTGTTTCTTGGTTTTTGGAACAGGCCACTGAACTATGGCTTCTACCTTGGCTGGCTCTGGTCTGAGGTGCCCTCCACCCACCCTGTGCTCTAAGTACAGGACCTCTGCCATACACTTAGTGGGTTTCAAGGTAAGCCCAGCCTCCCTGATCCTATCCAGCACCGCAGCTACATGTCCTAAGTGGGATTCCCAGGAATTACTAAAGACAGCAATTTCATCTAAGTAAGCCCTGGCATAGCTCTGCATCCCTTCCAGTAACCTATTGACCAGGCGTTGGAAGGTAGCCGAGGCATTCTTCATCCCAAATGGCATCACCAAAAACTCATAGAGGCCACTTGGAGTGATGAATGCTGACTTCTCTCTAGACTCCAGGGTCAGGGGGATTTGCCAATAGCCTTTGCTCAAATCCATAGTGGTCAGATACCTTGCCCCCGCGAGTTCATCTAGTAACTCATCCATGCGGGGCATGGGATAGGCATCTGACACCGTCCCAGCATTGAGCAAGCAGTAGTCCACACAAAACCGGGTGGTCTTGTCCTTCTTAGGGACTAGAACTACCGGGCTTGCCCAAGGACTCTGGGACGGAGTAATTACCCCTAGGGTCAGCATCTCCTCTATCTCCCTCTCCATACTGGTCTTGACCTCTGCTGACACTCTATAAGCGTGCTTATGCAGAGGCCGCAGGTCACCTGTGAGCACTGGGTGTTTTGTGAGATGTGTGGTCCCTGGCATGTCAGTGAAGAGGGCCCTAAACTTAGCTAGCATGTCCCTGGCTTCTACCTGCTGCCTAGCACTCAACTGTGCCCCTATCTCTACCTGCTCCACAGTGTTTCCCTGTCTAGCCTCCCCTAGGAGATCAGGCAGAGCATTGCTCGCCGGATCCTCCAGCAGTGGGCTACAAATGGCCATCACTGCTCCCATACTCGGTGCTCTGTATTCTTTCAGCATATTGACGTGATATGTCTTATGCCTCTCAGGCTCTACCTGTACAACGTAGTTGTACTCATTCACCTTTCGGATAACCGGGTACGGTCCCGACCAGGCAGCCATCAACTTGTTCTCTCGAGTGGGTTTGAGAACAAGCACCTGCTGTCCTGGGATGAATTCCCTGCTACGGGCATTACGGTCATACCATTGCTTTTGCTTGGTCTGAGCGATCCTGAGATGGTCCTGGGCCACCCCCATGAGCATCTCTAACCGGTCTCGGAGATCTACTACATACTGGATCACTGAAGCATCAGTAGCAGTAGCCTCCCCTTCCCATCCCTCACGGAATAGGTCCAGAGGTCCACGTACCCTGCGGCCATATAGTAGCTCGAAGGGGGAGAAGCATGTAGATTCCTGCGGTACCTCTCGGTAGGCAAACAGCAAGTGCTGTAAATGAATCTCCCAGTCTTTCTCCTCCACCTCAATAAAGGTCCGAAGCATCTGCTTCAGGGTACCGTTAAAGCTCTCTCACATAATCCGTTTGTCTGGGGATGGTAAGGGGTAGTGCGCCGGTGCTGTAGACCGCATGCATCCCAGAGACAATGTAACAGTTCACTCATGAACTGCGACCCCTGATCGGTTAGGATCTCACCAGGGAAACCTACCCTAGAAAAAATGTTCAGCAAAGCTGCTGCCGCTGTCTTGGCATCTATGGTGCCAAGCGCTACCGCCTCAGGGTACCGGGTGGCACAATCCACCACCGTGAGGATGTAGCGCTTCCCTGACCTGCTTGGAATCATAAGGGGTCCAACAAGATCCATCGCTACTTTCTGGAAGGGTTCCCCTATTATCGGTAGGGGTTTCAGGGGTGCCTTCACATGGTCGCCCGCCTTACCCACTCGCTGGCAGGCATCACAAGAGCGGCAGAAATTGCTCACATCTCGAGATGCCCCCGGCCAGTAGTAACGCTGTAATAACTGGGCTCACGTTCTGTTGACCCCCTGATGTCCCGCTAACGGAATAGAGTGAGCTACCCGTAACAGTTGCTGTCGGTACCCCTGGGGCACTACTAGCTGTCGCTTACCGGTCAATCTCTCCTCTATCCCTGGGTTCCCTTCTTCTCTATACAGGAGTCCCTTATACCATAGGCAGTGCTCAGTGCCTTCCCCTGCCTGAGATTCGGACGCCCGAAGTCTCACGCCGGCCAGGGTAGGGTCTGTCTTCACTGCCTCCCTAAACTGGGCTCCTAATTCTGGCCACCCCCCAGTCATGTCATTGTCCGGAGAAGTGGGGAAGGGTGAGGGGAAACAGTAAGTCAGTCTGTGGTTGCAACTGATCCTGGCTTACCTCCCCGGGCTCCTCTGCGCCCTCCGCTAACGTTGGTTCCAAAGGCTGGGGGACTGGCGCTGCCGCCATTGCCGCTGTCTGGCTTCGGGTAACCGCCGCCACTGCAGCGGGTTTGGGCACTCGGTCGTAGGTGCAGGTCATCGGACCCAGATCGTTGCCAAGAAGAACGTCGGTATCCAAACCGGGTAAAAACCCCACCTCCCGCACACCCTGACCCTCCCCCCAATCCAAAAAGATTCTGGCCACTTGCATGAAACGTGGCTCTCCATCAGCCACAGTGATCTGTATCCCAGGGCCTGGGAGCAATTCCTCTGGCCGGACCATATCAGGTCGGACCAGGGTCACTGCAGCTCCTGAATCCAGCAAGCCGACTGCTTGCCGGTCACTGACTGTGACCGGGGTGAGATGTCTGCTCTGTCCGTCCGTCTGCTGCAGGTCCACGCTGAGATGTCCTCCGCTCCTGGCTGTAGGCACTGATGAAACCGGGACAGGTGTTGCATGGGACGTCTCGCTGGGAGTTGGTTCCATGACCAGTCCGGAGTCTGTGGTGGAAGCCACCCGCACGCGGGCTACCGGCTTCACAGCTGGGGTGCGTTGCCCCTGATGGGGTCCGCCGGAACGCAGGGGTTCCGGGAAATCTGGTCTGATGTGACCAGGGCGGTTGCAGTTGTAGCACCGGCGCTCGTGCCGGGGCTCCCCCGCCTTCGGTGGACTGATGCCCGCAGGCGGCCTCTGAGTCCATGGGGGGGTATTAACAGACTTTCTGGCCGGTGCCGCCGCCGCTTTGGCTACTGCTTTGGGGGTCAGCATGGCTCGGCTGGCCACATAGTCATCTGCAAGCCTCGCCGCCTCCTGGTAAGCTTTGGGTTCCTAGGCGTACAACCAAGCCCTCACCGCCGGCGGGCACTGCTGCATGAGCTGCTTCTGAAAGATGAGGTCCAGCAGGCGTTGGTAAGTCCATGCCTCATAGCCCTCCACCCAGCGTATCCCGTACAAAGCCATACGGGTCACGTAGGTAACATAGGACTCCTGGGGCTGCCTCTCTTCCTGCCGGAATTTACCCCGGTAGGCTTCAGGGGTAAAACCATACTGAAACAATAGCAGTTCTTTCAGGTGGTCATAGTCATCAGCATACTCATCTGGAAGCGCCATCATCGTCTGCTTAGCCAAGCCGGACAGTAAGGGGTCAAAACGTGCAACCCTGTGCTGGGGAAGCACTTTGTACCGCCAACACTGTGTCTCAAAGTTCTTTAGAAAACTGTCAATCTGATCAGTACCTTCCACGAACTTGGTGAGACTGTGCTGATCCAGTTTAAGTTCATCTTGGTTGGGTTGGAAAGGGGGGCAATAAGCGGGTCTGTTCACTGCCATAGTGATAAACTGCAGCCGCTCCTCCGGTGTCCCTCTATCTCCCCACGCAGTAATCAGTGCCAACATTTCAGGGGTGAACGGACTGGTAGCCGCAGCAACCAGTACCCCTCCTGTTGAACTGCTCCCGGGAGGTGCCCTCGTTCCCTCCCCGAGATTCCGCCGCCCCGGCACTGGGTTCCTTCCCTGATCTCCGGGTGGCTGTACAAGGGCAAGCTGAGCCGTATCCTGAGGCTCTGCAAGCCGGGCTTCATAGTCACTGATTGCGTCAACCATGTCTGCGACCTCCTGGTTCTTATAGGGCAGTCCATATTCACGGCACTTGTCCTTCAGCTGAGCTCGGGTCCTCATGTTGGATGAGCCTTCAGCCTTGCTCATGGTTCACGGTCGCAGGCAGAGTCTGGTCTGTTGATTAGTACGTAGTGTAAACAATCAGGGCAGTTTAACTTTTGATCACAGTGCTTAGGCTCAATCAGCCGGCTGCCCTTCATGACCTATTAGCATAGCAGATCCAGAATACCATACATATACACTTTAATATCTACACATATTAATAAGTTCCATTCTGGTGGGCTCAGTGGGTCGAAATTTGCCAGTTCTGAATGCCTACAGTGACTCCACACATTGGCCAAATATCAACTCTCTGCGACCTCCACAACTGGAGATACAGAAATGCACCACAACTGGAGATACAGAAATGCACTTTAAAACATTAAAATACAGGATTATAATGAAACATGGGAACAGGGGAACATACATTTTCCTGACATGACAAGGTGTAAGCCACATTCCTGGACCGCAGTCCAGTTAACCCCTTGCCTCCCTGGTGAAGTCAGGGGGTGGCCATATGGCGTGCAACCCCTTTAATACCGGGCCAACCCCCTCTCCCTCTACAGTAAGCAAGTAGCTCTTATGATTAAATCTTTTCCCGCACTCTGTACATATGAAAGTTTCTCCCGTTTGAATCCGCTGGTGGCATATAAGGCTCAACTTATTAGTAAATCGTTTGCCACACACTGTACATGTGGAAGATTTCTTCCCTGTATCAATATACTGGAGTGTGAAAGAAAAATAATATATTTCAGCCCTATATGTATACCCTGCAGTGTCAGGAGGTCACACGCTGCACGTAATTGTTTCCCACACTCTGAACTGGGTTGGGCGATAGCAAAAAAACTTCCCACGATAATGATATTAAGTAATTTATCGTGATGAATACCCAATAGAAAACAACAAAATTAAGTCATCAAAAACTGTCCTATGTCATTTATTATGAAATATATTTCATATAAAAATGCATTTCATTCTTAACAAATGTAAAAAAGCAAATACTGTACATTTGAGTATACTGTACTGTATTTTAATTTTATGAATTAAATATTTTTGAATGTCAATTGTTTTACAATAAATTAACTAAAACCCCACTAAGGACCCTTTTTCTACACCAATCATTAGACATTTATGGGGCATGAGGGTTGTGTGGGTTAATGTGCTTGTGAAGGTGGGGGGGGAAGGGGCATTGGGGTGGAGGGGCTGAGAGTCAAGGGTTTGTGTCACAGAGGTGGAAGATTCCTTGAAGCTGCAGCATGTGAAAGTCATGGAGCTTCCAGACGTGCCCCAATTCCTCTTGGCCAGATCTGCCCTCTCCTCTCTGCCAGACCTTCCTCCAGTCTTATAGATTTATCTTTGCAAATAGACGAATGGCTATACGACGAGCTGAACACAGATGGACTAGCGGAACCCCCTCAAGAACATTCTCAGGTACATACTGTACCTCAATTTTTCCAAGGAAGAGATCCCGGAACCCATGCAGATCAGGTCCCAGATCCCTGTACCACCCTTCCTCTTTCGCAGACCCGCTCCCTCCTCTCTCTGCCAGACCCACTTTCACTCCTCTCTCTGCCTGACCCGCCCCCTCCTCTCTGCAAGATCCACCCCCTCCTCTCTCTTTGCCAGACCCTTACCCTTCTCTCTACCTGGCAGACTTGCCCCGTCCTCTCTGCCAGACAGACCCACCTCCTCTCTCTGCCAGATCCGCTTTCACTCCTCTCTCTATCAGGAATCACAGGGAAATGCATGGGCAGAGTCGGTTAGTACTTGGGGTCTCGATGATATCCGGAACCAGGAATCCGGATCCAAAGAATAGTCAGGCAGGCCAAGAATCCAGAGAGGTAGCAGGCAGGTGGAGTGGTAAGGCAATCTAGCGTCGGGTGAGGGCAGGCGTCAGGCAAGCAAGGGTCAGTATCAGCATTTGAGAATAGCCAAAACTGAAGCCGGAAACACTACAGCTCAGAGGTAAGGAACAACAGAACATTACCCCAGGTAGCAAAATCGTTGTGAAGCTCAGGTGAAAGGAACAGTTGCTTTCTTATAGGCCGTGGGAAAGCCAGGTGCTGATATAAGCAAAGCAGTCCGCCAAGGGTCTGCACAGAGTGACGCAGTACCAGTGCGTGGATCCTTGTACTCTCCCTGGCAGACCCTCCCCCACTCCTCTCTTGGAATTTAGTCAGAGAGGAGAGCAAGGGGTTAAGAGGCATGTGGAAGGAGAGGAAGGCGTTACAATTAATGGGGGAGGTGTGAAGAGGGAGGGGTGAGATTGTCTTCCTTGAAGCTGCAGCATGTAAAAGTTTTGGAGTTTCTAGACTCATCCTGTCCTCTCTCACTCTGACAGACCTGACCCCAATAATCTCTCTCTGCCAGACCCTACTCTTCACTTTCTCTCTGCCAGGCCTACCACCTCCTCTCTCCTCTCTCTGCAGACAGCAGATAGGAATACCATGGTAAAAAATAATGGCGTCATGAACAGCACACACCTGTAAGCACGTGACTTGTGTCCAACACGTGCAAAGTTCAATTATAGACCAAAGACAGTACTTATTACATTTTAGATTTAAAATACAAAAGCACTACAGTGCCTAGTTACAGAAGAGAATGTAAGGCTGCGCTTATAGTGCCGGCGACGGCGCCCAAAAACAAATGTATTGCCGCCGTCGCATGCTCTTATAGTAAGCGCAACGCGACTGAAAATATGGAAGCCGGTCAAATTAGATTTTTCAGAAGCTGTCGCCACATGTGACAGCGTCTGAACCAATCAATGTCCTGGTCGCCCCCGCGACGTCTCCGCAAAGCGAATTACAACTTTCGCTAGCACGACAGGTGACGTCACCCGTCCCACCGCGCGCACTATAAGCGCGGCCTTACAAGAAACACAGTATAATATAGGCAGACAGTTTAATAAAATAAACAGGATCAAAACAGACAATCTAAATATGTTGCCACATAACAATATCAGATTGCTTCAAGAGATAATGGAAATATGAACATGACAATTCACGTCTTGTTTGCATAATACTCTTCTGTTGGATTTTAAATTCTTATCATAAAAAACCCTGCATCGAAAACTGAATAAGCCCACCTTCTGGGGCATGTCCTTAACTCACCCCCATCCTTCTCCAATTAAATTTTTAAGGCTTGGGGAGAGATTATTGTTTTTTTTTTGTTAATTAAAAACTGTATAAAAAGTACCACATACATTTCTATAACCCCTATGGTGGTGCCACTTTCACCATTACATTTGTATAATTAAAATACACGTGCGGACACCCATCTTGATAGGGGTAACTTTATTTTTTTTAAGGTGAAATACGTATACGAAATATAACATAGATCAATCTGTTATATTTAATCCTTCTGATCGCAAATGTTACAAATATATATTTGTTATTCTTATGAATCATGTCAGATCACAGAACCCCAGCAAGCTCTTTTTGGGAACCTCTGGTAGTGTTAGGACTTGCGAACAGGTGTCTGCCTTGACGTGGCTCGCAAGCTTACAACGCTTTGGCCAAAGGGTTAAACTAAATGACCCTATTTCAAGAGCATATATAAGTATTTTACTGTGTATTTCTGTCATGTTGGATGTAGCATTGGGCTTCTCTGTCGTCTCTTGGAATCATGTCAGATCCAAGTTATCTTTTATTTTTAGTAAAGACCATGGACTGAATGGTAACCCTTTTGTCACCTTTCTCTGCTACTCACAGGGACGATTTCAAGAACACGTGGTCCCCTTTGAAGACAACAATGAGGGCCTCTGGTGGGTCTTGGTACTGTGACCAGACCTCCATAATATAAAACGTTTTATTGGGCTATCAATGTCAACCCCAGGTAAAACTCTGGTGGTGCTCTGGCAGCGCCAGCACCTAGCCAGCTAGGATTTCCCCCATAACGATGTTTTTGTGAGTTTAACATTGTTTTGTGCAGCCTGTTTCTCCTATTGGCTCCGGACAAAATAAACTGTATTTAAATCCTTTGTCCTGTCTAGTCCTTCCAGTATCAAGTTACCTGCCTTTTTTATTACTGTGATATTGCTATGCTACCTGTAGTTTGCCCAACCCTACTCTGAACAAATGGTTTCTCCCCTGTATGAAGTCTCTGGTGTTTGAGGAGGTGGATCTTCTGTGAAAAGCTTTTCCAACATTCTGTACATGTGAAAGGTTTCTCTCCTGTATGAATCCTCTGGTGTTTGAGCCTGCTGCTCCTATATGAAAAGGTTTTCCCACACTCTGCACATTTGAAAGGTTTCTCCCCTGTATGAATCCTCTGATGTTGAAGGAGGCCTCTCTTTAAACTGAATTGTTTCTCACACACAGTACAGGTGAAAGGTTTCTCTCCTGTATGAATCCTTTGGTGTGTAAGGAGGCTGCTCACTTGCGAAAAGCTTTTTCCACACACTTCACATTTGAAAGGTTTCTCTCCTGTATGAATCATCTGATGTTGGAGGAGGCCACTCTTTAGACTGAATTGTTTCTCACACTCTGTACATGTGAAAGGTTTCTCCCCTGTATGAATCCTTTGGTGTGCGAGGAAGCTGCTCATCTGTGAAAAGCTTTTTGCACACACTGTACATTTGAAAGGTTTCTCCCCTGTATGAATCCGCTGGTGTTGGAGGAGGCTCGTCTTTAAGCTAAATTGTTTCTCACACTCTGTACATGTAAAAGGTTTCTCCCCTGTATGAATCCTCTGGTGTTGAAGGAGTTTGCTCTTTTCACCATATTGTTTCCCACACTCCGTACATGTGAAAGATGTCTCCCCTGTGTGAATCCTCTGGTGTGTGAGGAAGCTGCTCTTCTGTGAAAATCCTTTTCCACACACTGCACACGTGAAAGGTTTCTCCCCTGAGTGAATCCTCTGGTGTGTGAGGAGGCTGCTCTTCTGTGAAAAGCTTTTTCCACACACTGCACATGTGAAAGGTTTCTCCCCTGAGTGAATCCTCTGGTGTGTGAGGAGGCTGCTATTCCGTGAAAAGCTTTTTCCACACACTGCACATGTGAAAGGATTCTCTCCTATATGAATCCTCTGGTGTGTGAGCAGATACTTCTTCTGTGAAAAGCTTTCCCCACACTCTGTACATGTGAAAGGTTTCTCCCCTGTATGAATATTCTGGTGTGTGAGGAGGCTTCTCTTAGTGCTTACCTGCTTCCTACACGCTGTGCAATTAACATTTTTCTCCACTCTGTGAATCCTCTGGTGTGAAACAAATTTTCTCTTCAGTGAAAAACTTTTCCCACAGTCTGTACATGTAAAGGGTTGCTTGCTAGTGTTGACACAAAGGTGTGTGAGCAAGTCCCTATTCAGTGAGAAGCTTTTCCCACACTTACACACAAAAAGCTGAGCACTGCAGCTCATTCTTGAATCTCTCTCGTATCTTTTGCTTGACCCATACTTGGAGTCAGTCTGTGCTGTGAGCTGTACAAGGCCTGTAAATTCCCCATCATGTGGCTGTGGTTCCTTGCACGTGTCCAACATGTGACAGGAATCATTGGTTTTTGGAACTGCTGAGATGCTGGGAGTCAACCAGCTTCTGGACATATCAGAGCTCCAGTTCTGCTCCTCATTCAGGCAGTTCTCTAACAGAAGAAAACAAAAAAGACAGGACTCAAATGTTTTTCATCTGGAATGCAAATTACGAATAAAAAAAACTTTGCAGAATTTACTTGACCACTACTTAGCAAAAATTTCTTTCTAGAGGTGTAGAATATGAGGAGGATACAGAGGGGGGATGCCTCCACAAATGGAATTCACCATCTCGAAATGGTCAGCAAATTCCCAAGGTAAAATGGAGGAAGAAAAGTAGTTAACAGATGGTGGTTTGAGTAGAGAGTCAAATACAGAGAGGAGGCAGCGTGGGCTAGACTTGTGAGTGTTCATTAGTGAAGAAAAGTAGCTTTGTTTAGCCTGGGAGTTGGAAGAGTTGAAACCAGATAGATTACATGTGCAGTGGAGGATGTCAGAGAGAGTATGAGATTTCCTCTAGGGGCACTCAGAGGAGCGAGTACAGGAGCGAAGAATGCGTGTATGGCAGTATAGTCAAGGTCTTGGGTTAGAAGGGTGAGTGGCAGGGAAGTGGGGCATGTAGCGCATGAGGGGAAGATTGGGCAGAATTGTAGTTCATGACAAGGTTGTCGGCGTCAGTAGAGTAGCAGAGAGAGGAGAGGGAGGACAGCAAAGTGGAGTTGAGACGTTAGCTTAATGAAACGCTGGTCTCTGCAGAACTGAGGGGTAAATGGAGGTGAAGAAAAGGAGAATTGAGAGAGAGTAAATGAGATGAAGTGATGGTCAGAGAGAGGAAAGGGGAGAATAGAGAAATTAAGTGAGAAGCTTCTGCATTATCTTCGCATTTAGCGTCTGAGAGCACAGGCAGAATACACTGGTCAAACAGTGGAAGGAGCCCTTGAAAAATTATTCTGTTTTTCCCGATGTGATCCATTGATGGTCAGAGACCCAAAACTCTGCATTTCCAACCTTTATACGCGTTTGGGAGAGACATATTGCTCCAGTAACTCTGCTGCATGGTGTTTGTTACAGAATAATCAGCAGGCCTAGGGGCTTCCTGAGGCAATTAACCCTGAATATTCCCTAAAGGTGCCCATACTACTTGTAACAAGATAACACATTTGTCTACACAAAATGATGCTATAGTACTAACCATTGTCAGCAAATGTAACAATTTCTCTCTGTATTCTGGTTAGATGAGCCTCAGTGTTCGGTTCTCTCTCAGACTTAATCTCTAACGTCTCTGGTACAATCACTGCAAAACCTGCCAACAAGAAAAGGAAAATCCATCATGTAAAGCTGGGAGTGGGAACTCTTCCTGTGATATCACTATACAGAAATACTGTATACCGATTCCTAAGGGGAGGGGATAGGTAACTGATTGTACTTTATTATTAACCCTGAGGGAGGAGTGTTTTTACCCCTGAGTGCTGAAAACATGTTGGAGTTTATGGTGCTACCAATGTTCAAACCTCACTAACAATAATAATATTCTCCATATAACCTTGGACAAATCACGTGTATTTGTTTGTTTTTCACTAGACATGTAGCTTATAAATGTATCCATGCTTTAATGTTATTTTCCTTAATATTGAAGACATTACAGCCTATTTTTTAAACAAATTGAATAAAGTGACGATACAAGGTTACTTACCAGCAACAGGAAATGAATCTATTTCACTCTTTATTGGAGTCAGATGATCCTCAGCGTTTGGTTCTTCTTTCTCCGACGTAATCTTTAACCTCTTCAGTACAACCACTGGAAAACCTGGCAATAAGAAAAGGAAAACCCATCATGTAAAGCTGGGCTTTGGGGCTCTTCTTGTGATTTCACCTTCTCTGATATTGGTATAATGTAATACCCGTCGTAAAGAAATGTTTACTAGCCCTTCTGGCAGAAATGGACAAATATAGTTGAAGACATATTACATTTTACCTGCGGGTAGATCTATAAAAACATAAGATTAATTCGTTTGGGTGTTTGACTCATGTTAGCTATGGCACACCTGTGAGCACGTGACCTGTATATGGGACAATGGTTAATACACACAGCTATCTAGCCAATTCACTTTTCTCCATGCATGGTCCCTCAAACAAACATATCTCTCCCTCAATCCGTCCCAATATACCATGAACAGCACACTTGTGAACACGTGACATATGTAAACAACACAGGAAACTTGTCCCTGTTCAGGTACATATACACATAGGGAGTGAGAACACACCCTTCTTACGCCTGCAGTAGACAAAGTGAATCTACTGCAAAGGTAAACCAGTGTCTGTACTCAATATGCAATGGTTAACAGACACATGGTAATCATTTTAACTGACAGACCAAACGCACATTATCAGCAGACACAGGAACATTGAGGTCAATGCTAGAGAACTGCAAACAATTAACCCCGTCGGGTCACAGGCTAAATCTCTAAAACGCTACCTAGAGTCACATTTACGCGACACCAAGGATGTCTTGAAAAGACTGAATGATATTGTTATTGATGCCGAGACACTATTGATTAGTCGGGATGTCGAGGCATTGTATACATCAATCATACACCAGATTGGTATTGAGGCCGTGGAGTATTTCCTCAAGACTAGAAGCTGCCACTCCACAAACCATAATTGACTTATTTTGCACTTGTTAGGGTTCATACGTACCCATAATTTCTTCACTTCCTGTATCTTGACAATGCCAGATACTTCCATGGTTAAAATCTACTTAATAATTAGAATGCAGTATTTTATTTTCTAAATTCCCTTCATTGAGAATACCATAAGATCATGTTTCTGTGCGTGTTCTCAACACAACCCTTTCATCAATCTCTCTACGACAGTTTTAGGACTTAAAAAGAAAACATTGTTCTTTTGAAGTTTAAACTTTGCCTCAATCTATACTAAAGACTTAATAACGGTTTCCATAATACTTAGACACATGCCATCTTCACTGTTACATAAGTGTACTTCCTATATTCGCCTGGGTAGGAAATATGACCGCATAACTTCTATTTTTGAGAAACATCAGATTATACTTAGAAAAAAACTGTTTTTTGGTATCATTTGATTCGTATAATCACAACGGTTACAAATATCTATTTATTATTCTTGCAAAGTGCTGTCAGATCCAGGATATTCATAATTAGCCAAGTCCCCTAATATTCTGCAGAATCCCCAAAGAATGTCTTTCAATGTAAATTTAAAAGCTTTACGTTTATTACTGTATAGTGTCAGGACAGCCATATCTCAAATCCCCCCATTTACACAACCAGATGTCCTTATCTCTAGATACCATCAATTCTATAAACCTAAGGCCTGATTAGGGATTTAACAGGCAATAAAAACAAATCTTGTATTTGTATGACAATTTGTAACCAATGTTTATTTCTCGTTGCCAGATTGATCAAAATACTTAATTTCTGCCATATTCATTACAACTTCCATAACTGCAAAATAACCAGATATCCCCTCCTTGCAAATTTCAGAGTCCTCAAAATATATACAACTAGCTGAGAGACCCGGCGTTGCCCGGGATGTAAATACGTAATAGGTCGTATTATTTATAAACCGTGGAACAATAGGTGACTATTTGTTGTAAAGGTTGGATAATAATGTTGAAAAGAAAGATGGAAGAAAATGTAATACAATGTTGTATAAAAATGGATTATTGTAAACACACCACAGTACAATGTATATTTTGGTGACATAAGTGATGTGAAAATGTGAGGCGAGTGTCCTGCTAGGGTGTGAGCGTGTGTGAGGCGGCGGGTGGGTGTTCAGTACGGGTGGCGCGTGGGTAGTGAGTGCTGGCTGTGGGTCGGGGTCCTGCTAGGGTGTGAGGCGGCGGGTGTGTGGCGAGTGCGGGTGACAGCTGGTCAGTGATATTGTTGCGTAGGGGCAGGAGGCGGCAGGTGTGTGTCGAGTGTGTGGGGTGGGTGAGAGGCGGCGGGTGTGTGTCGAGTGGCGGGTGTCTGTTGAGTGCGTGCGGCGGCTGTGTGGCGCGGGGATGTGAGCGGTGGGCGGGTGAAAGGCAGAAGTGCGGGTGGGCGAAAGGCAGAGGCGGGAGGGCGGACGAAAGGCGTTGAAGGAGGGGAGGTGAGGTCGGAGGGGTGGTGAGGGGAGGTGAAGGGGGGCGGAGGGGAGGTCGGAGGGGAGGTGAGGATGGGTGGTGAGGGGGGGGTGGTGGGGGATGGTGAGGGGAGGTGAAGGGGGGGCGGAGGGGAGGTGAAGGGGGGGTGAGGGGAGGTGAAGGGGGGGTGACGGGAGGTGGAGGGGGTTGCCAGGAGGTGAAGGGAGGGGGGGGTGACAGGAGGTGAAGGGAGGGGGGGGGTGACAGGAGGGGGGTGACAGGAGGCGAAGGGGGGGGGGTGTGGTGACAGGAGGTGAAGGGAGGAAGGGGGAGGTGGAGGAGAGGATGGAGGTGGAGGAGAGGAAGGGGGAAGAGGGAGGTGGGGGAGGAGGGGAAGGGGGGAGGAGAAGAGGGAGGGGGAAAGGGTGAAGGGGGGAGGTGGGGGAAAGGGTGAAGGGGGGGAGGTGTGAAGGGGGAGGGGTGAAGGGGGAAAGGGGGTAAAGGTGGGGGAGGGGAAAAGGGGGGAAAGGTGGGGGAGGAGGGAAAGGGGGGAAAGAGGGGTGGAGGGGGGAAGAGGGGAGAGGGGGGAGGTGGAGGAGGGGATGTGGGGAGGTGAGGAGGGTAAGGTGGGAGGTGAGGAGGGTAAGGGGGGAGGTGAGGAGGGTAAGGGGGGAGGTGAGGAGGGGAAGGGGGGAGGTGGAGGAGGGGAAGGGGGGAGGTGGAGGAGGGAGGAGGGGAAGGGGGGAGGTGTAGGAAGGGAAGGGGGGAGGTGGAGGAGGGGGGAGGTGGGGGAGGTGGAGGAGGGGGGAGGTGGAGGAGGGGAAGGGGGGAGATGGAGGAGGGGAAGGTGGGAGATGGAGGAGGGGAAGGGGGAGGTGGTGGGAAGGGGGGAAGAGGGGGGAGGTGGTGGGAAGGGGGGGGGA
Organism: Ascaphus truei; assembly: GCF_040206685.1. Taxonomy (NCBI): domain Eukaryota; kingdom Metazoa; phylum Chordata; class Amphibia; order Anura; family Ascaphidae; genus Ascaphus; species Ascaphus truei. The sequence continues at coordinate 8,584,785 of NC_134504.1, forward strand.
GGTGGTGGGAAGGGGGGAGGAGGAGGAAAGGGGGGGAGGTGGTGGGAAGGGGGTGGGAAGGTGGGAAGGGGGGGGGCGGTGGAAAGGGGGGGGAGGTGGTGGGAAGAGGGGGGAGGTGGTGGGAAGGTGGGAAGGGGGGGAGGTGGTGGGAAGGTGGGAAGGGGGGGAGGTGGTGGGAAGGTGGGAAGGGTGGGGCGGTGGAAAGGGGGGGAGGTGGTGGGAAGAGGGGGGAGGTGGTGGGAAGGTGGGGAGGTGGTGGGAGGTTGTAAGGGGGAGTGAAGTGAAGGTGGGGGTGAAGGTGGGGTGGAGGGGAGGTGAAGGGGGGGTGGAGGGGAGGTGAAGGGGGGGTGGAGGGGAGGTGGAGTGGAGGTGAAGGGGGGGGTGGAGGGGAGGTTAAGGGGGGGGTGGAGGGAAGGTTAAGGGGGGGGTGGAGGGAAGGTTAAGGGGGGGGGTGAAGGGGAGGGGGAAGGGAGGGGATGTGTAGTGAGGGGTGGGTGAGGGGAGGTGTAGTAGGGGTGGGTGAGGGGAGGTGGAGGGGGGGTGGAGGGGATGTGGAAGGGAGGGGAAGTGTAGTGAGGGGTGGGTGAGGGGAGGTGAAGGCCGCTCACTCACCCGTCCCGCAGCTCCCACGTGGATCTGAGGCGGGAGGCAGCGTCTTGTGGCCGCTCCCCCGCTGAGTGTAGCGGCGCCGGAGGGGGGTGGAGGGGAAGTGAGTAAGGGGAGGTGATCACTCCGCTCCCCCGCTGAGTGTAGCGGCGCCGGGGGGTGGAGGGGAAGTGAGTGAGGGGAGGTGATCACTCCGCTCCCCCGCTGAGTGTAGCGGCGCCGGGGGGGGGGGGTGGAGGGGAAGTGAGTGAGGGGAGGTGATCACTCCGCTCCCCCGCTGAGTGTAGCGGCGCCGGGGGGAGGTGGAGGGGAAGTGAGTGAGGGGAGGTGATCACTCCGCTCCCCCGCTGACTGTAGCGGCGCCGGGGGGGTGGAGGGGAAGTGAGTGAGGAGAGGTGAAGGGGGGTGAGGGGACGTGAAGACCGCTCACTCACCCGTCCGGCAGCTCCCACGTGGAGGGGGGGGAGGGGGTGAAAGCGCGGGAAACAGGAAGAGGCGGAGCCTCCGGGACCGGTGGGGAAGAGAGCGGGAGATGTGCTGTTAACACTGTTGTAACACCCCCCCCCCCCCGTGTGTGTGTGTGTGTGTGTGTGTGTGGTTTTTTTTTTTTTTGTTGTTTTTTTTGGACCTTTGGCCCGTCACTCCGCCTCAGGCCAATGAGAGGTGTGGGGGGCGGACCAAGGGGGTGGTGTGAGTGTGTGAGGCCAATGAGAGGTGTGCGGGGGCGGGCGGCCCAAGGGACCAATGAGATTGCCCCTAGGGACACCGGACATCCAGGCAGGCAAACATACAGTGCTTTCACTAATATAGTATAAGATACTCACTTAACAAGTGTGGATCCATGCTGGCAGTGGGCAGTGCTCCTCTGTCCATGCTGGTAGTGGGCAATGGGTATAGCAGGACCTGCAGTTCCCCTCTGTGGGTGCAGGCTGGGTATAGCAGGACCTGCAGTTCCCCTCTGTGGGTGCAGGCTTGGTATAGCAGGTCCTGCAATTTCCCTCTGTGGGTGCAGGCTGGGTATAGCAGGACCTGCAGTTCCCCTCTGTGGGTGCAGGCTGGGTATAGCAGCAGGACCTGCAGTTCCCCTCTGTGGGTGCAGGCTGGGTATAGCAGGACCTGCTGTTCCCCTCTGTGGGTGCAGGCTGGGTATAGCAGGAGCTGCAGTTCCCCTCTGTGGGTGCAGGCTGGGTATAGCAGGACCTGCAGTTCCCCTCTGTGGGTGCAGGCTGGGTATAGCAGGACCTGCAGTTCCCCTCTGTGGGTGCAGGCTTGGTATAGCAGCAGGACCTGCAGTTCCCCTCTGTGGGTGCAGGCTGGGTATAGCAGCTGGGACCTGCAGTTCCCCTCTGTGCAGGCTGGGTATAGCAGGACCTGCAGTTCCCCTCTGTGCAGGCTGGGTATAGCAGGACCTGCAGTTCCCCTCTGTGGGTGCAGGCTGGGTATAGCAGGACCTGCAGTTCCCCTCTGTGGGTGCAGGTTGGGTATAGCAGGACCTGCAGTTCCCCTCTGTGGGTGCAGGCTGGGTATAGAAGGACCTGCAGTTCCCCTCTGTGTCTCACACACAGTAAGGGGCTAATAAACCAACATCAGTAACATGTCTCTGGTTATATCAGTCACACACACGTTACATTCCTGACAGGACTTTCTGTGGAGAACTCATTTCCTCCCCTCCCTGCCGACTACATCCAGGTCACAGCCCCGTGTCCTACTGCGCATGCTCACACGCAGGGGATCATGGGAGTTGTAGTTTTTATAGACTTCAGTACATATCAAGTCTCACATACAGTGTAGATCAGAAACATTTCCCAGAGACTGTGCTAGGGAAAGAGAGTTACTTCTGCACATTTAAGTATAGCCTGGGTCCCCCTGGCGCCCTTACCTTTCCATAGGCAGCGGAGGCTGGGGGAGGGTGGGGGATGCGCAGTAAGCTCAAGCCCTGCCTCAGCCTTGCCTGTCCTGCCCCAGCCCTGCCTGTGAGAGACACAGAGAGAGGTGTATGAATAAATGTGCAGTACTTTAGGGTTATTACTGCCTCAGTGCAGCACTCATCTCTGAGATCAGACTCCAAAAGACTGTTCATGGTCCCAAGGCTCAACAAAATATCCGGCCGTTCCTCCTCATACAAAACTGGAACAACCTACCAGAGACTCTCACATCCACCACCAGTTTAAGTTCTTTCAAATCTAAGGCTGTCTCACATTTTAACCTGGTCTGTAACTGTTTCATACGCCCATAATATATATTTTCTTTAACTGTGCACGCAATGTCTTGTATATAATGTATACCCTGTTCATTTATGTAACTGTATTTGTAACCATGTATTATTTGTCTTACTGTGCCCAGGACATACTTGAAAACGAGAGGTAACTCAATGTATTACTGCCTGGTAAAATATTTTATCTACTATATATTTCTGAAAGCACTGTATGTCTGCGTCCCTAGCGGCAATCTCATTGGTCCCTTGGCCTGCCCGCCCCCGCACCTCTCATTGGCCTGAGGCAGAGTGACGGGCAAAAAAAACACACACACACACACACACACACGTCAGTTGGACCGCAGCTCACCTTCCACACACACCCCATCCTCCTCTCCCGGTGCCCCTCACTCTCTCCCCCCACCTCACCCAAATCCCCACGCTCCGCACCATCACGCTCACCGTGTGCCGCGGCCCTCCTGCTCAGCAGCAAACTCCAGGCTCCTCCCCCCTCGCTGCGCGGGCCGGGCCTCCTGCTCTCCCCCTCACGTGCGCCGCTACCGGAGAGGGGAAGCGCGGGCCGGGCCTCCTGCTCTCCCCCTCATGTGCGCCGCTACCGGAGATGGGAAGCGCGGCACGGGACTCCCCCTCACGTGCGCCGCTACCGGAGAGGGGAAGCGCGGCGCGGGACTCCCCATCACGTGCGCCGGCTCCCGGATGGAGGGGAAGCGCGGCGCGGGACTCCCCCTCACGTGCGCCGGCTCCTGGACGGAGGGGAAGCATGGCGCGTGGCGCGGGACTCCCCCTCACGTGCGCCGGCTCCCGGACGGAGGGGAAGCGCGGCGCGGGTCTCCTGCCACTCTTGCCCCCCCCCCCAGCTTCCCGAACTCACTTTCATCCAGTCACCCACCCAGTCACCCACCCACTCACTCAGTCACCCACTCAGTCACCCACCCACTCAGTCACCCACCCACTCAGTCACCCACCCACTCAGTCACCCACCCACTCAGTCACCCACCCACCCACTCACTTAGTCACCCAAAAACTCACTCAGTCACCCACCCACTCACTCAGTCAAGTCAAGCCACCCACACACCCAGTCACCCACCCAGTCACCCAGTCAAGTCACCCACCCACCCACCCAGTCAGTCAGTATCCCACCAACCCAGCCAGTCAGTATCCCACCAACCCAGCCAGTCAGTCACCCACCCACCCAGTCAGTCACCCACCCACCCACCCACCCAGTCAGTCAGTCACCCACCCAGTCAGTCAAGTCAGTCAGTCACCCACCCACCCACCCAGTCAGTCACCCACCCAGTCACCCACACACCCACCCAGTCACTTTCACCCAGTCACCCACCCACTCAGTCAACTCAGTCACCCACCCACTCAGTCACCCACCCAGTCACTCAGTCACCCACCCAGTCACTCAGTCACCCACCCAGTCACTCAGTCACCCACCCAGTCACTCAGTCACCCACCCAGTCACTCAGTCACCCACTCACCCACCCAGTCAGTCACCCACTCACCCACCCAGTCAGTCACCCACTCACCCACCCAGTCAGTCACCCACTCACCCACCCAGTCAGTCACCCACTCACCCACCCAGTCAGTCTCCCACTCACCCAGTCAGTCTCCCACTCACCCAGTCAGTCTCCCACTCACCCAGTCAGTCTCCCACTCACCCAGTCAGTCTCCCACTCACCCAGTCAGTCTCCCACTCACCCAGTCAGTCTCCCACCCAGTCAGTCTCCCACCCACTCTCCCACTCAGTCTCCCACTCAGTCTCCCACTCAGTCTCACACTCACCCACCCATTCAGTCTCACACTCACCCACCCAGTCTCACCCAAAACCATCCACCCAGTCACTGACCCCACCCACCCACTCACCGACCCCACCCACCCACTCACCGACCCCACCCACCCACCCACTCACTGACCCCACCCACCCACTCACTGACCCACCCAGTCAGCGACCCCAGTCACTGACCCACCCAGTCACCGACCCTGAAAAAGTCACCCAGTCACCGACCCAAAGTCACCCACCCACCCAAAGTCACCCACCCACCCAAAGTCACCCACCCACCGACCCAAAGTCACCCACCCACCGACCCAAAGTCAAACCGACCCAAAGTCACCCACCCACCCAAAGTCACCCACCCACCGACCCAAAGTCACCCACCCACCGACCCAAAGTCACACACCCACCGACCCAAAGTCACCCACCCACCGACCCAAAGTCAAACCGACCCAAAGTCACCGACCCAGAGTCACCCACCCACCCACACACTCAGTCAACTCAGTCACCCACCTAGCTGTCAAGGGGGGGGGGAAGCCTAACCCTGTCGTACGCCCCCCCCAAAATTACATCCCGGGCAACGCCGGGTCTCTCAGCTAGTCTTATTATATATTATAGTGAAAGCACTGTATGCCTGTCTGCATCTCCTGTGTCCTAGGGGAAATCTCATTGGTCCCTTGGGCCGCCCGCCCCCGCACACCTCTCATTGGCCTGAGGCGGAGTTACGGGCCAACACACAAACACACACACACACACACTGCGCAGCGCTCATCGGGACCCGCGCGCACCTCCTCCTCTCCCCTAGTCAGCGGGGGAGCGGAGCGAGCGCCCGGGACACAGCGGGGGACTCTCACCCCCCCATCCACACATAGCGGCTCTCCCCTCACCCGGCGCTCCGCCCCCCCCCACCCACACACACAGAGCACTGAACGGCTCTCCCCTCCCCCGGCTCACCCCCCCCCCACCCACACACACAGAGCACTGAGCGGCTCTCCCCTCCCCCGGCGCTCCCACCCCCCCCCCACACACACACACACACAGAGCACGCGGCTCTCCCCTCACCCGGCGCTCCCCGTCCCAGAGGCCTCTCCTCCAGCTGTCTCCGCCTCTCCCCGCGAGAGGCACAGCACCTCCTCACCGGAGCGTCTCAGCCTCTCCGCGGAGGAGCCCGAGGTGGAGGAGGAGGGCGGCCGGTACCCGGAGAAAGAGGAGCGCGGCTGTGTGCAAGGTGAGTAAACGCAGGGGAATGGGTTATTTAATGCGTCCCTGACGCGTGGTGTGTGAGGAGGTTCTTCTTACTCCTGAACTGTTTCCCTACACTCCGCACGTGAAAGGATTATCTCCCGATTTATTTCTCTGGTGACACAAGGCTCCCCTTAATACTTAGTTGTTTCCCACATTTAGAACAAGCAAGAGGTTTCGTGTGTGTGTGTGTGTGTGTGTGTGTGTGTGTGTGTGTGTGTGTGTGTGTGTGTGTGTGTGTGGTGTAAGTGTCACGGTAGCTTATGACAAGATATAATGAACACCAAATATCTGGGTTGAACTGAACGAGGCTTAAGATATAATAAAATTTAATTTATTCCTTGAAAAAGGTGAACACAGCAATATAGTACAATTAACAGGCAAGAAGGTAACACTTACTTAGGGTTGGGGGATGGAGAAGTATCAGCTAGCAATTCTCCAGCAATCCGGTGACATTCCAGGTGGAATCAGAAGAATAACTGAAACTGTAGGGTTGACACAGTTTATATACCTGTGTAACCCTATTCTTAACATTGAATACAGACTATTGGTGAACAATTATCTGTATCCAATCCCTAACGTGGAGACACAGATTAACCCATGCCCCCCAGCTAATTACCCCATGTGTACTGGGACTCTATGGGTAGCCCCATAATTAAATCAGGGGCGACGACCAGTTTACCAAATTAAGTATCTGCATTGTTTGTAGGTGTAGACATAACACTTACAAACCACTCCAGTTTGATGATTCTCCGCCCTCAGGTAACAATTAGAGTGGCAGAGTCTGGTCTGTTGATTAGTACTTAGTGTAAACAATCAGGGCAGTTTAACTTTTGATCACAGTGCTTAGGCTCAATCAGCCGGCTGCCCTTCATGACCTATTAGCATAGCAGATGGAGTCTGCATTTTTCAGCGCAGATCCAAAATACCATACATATACACTTTAATATCTACACATATTAATAAGTTCCATTCTGGTGGGCGCAGTGGGTCGAAATTTGCCAGTTCTTAATGCCTACAGTGACTCCACACATTGGCCAAATATTAACTCTCTGCGACCTCCAGAACTGGAGATACAGAAATGCACTTTAAAACATTAAAATACAGGATTATAATGAAACATGGGAACAGGGGAACATACATTTTCCTGACATGACAAGGTGTAAGCCACATTCCTGGACCGCAGTCCAGTTAACCCCTTGCCTCCCTGGTGAGGTCAGGGTGGCCATATGGGGTGCAATCCCTTTAATACCGGGCCAACCCCCTCTCCCTCTACACCTCCCCCTCTTAATGGGTGACCTGTGGCCCACTGGCCCTGACGGGGAGTGGGGCACTGCTGGCACCATTAATGAACTCAGTCTCAGAGGGATAGTCCTGACGTGAAAGTCCATCAGCATTGCTGTTTTCACTACCCTTTTTGTGCTGAATGGTAAATTCAAACTCTTGCAAGGCCAAGCTCCACCTTAGCAACTTGGCATTCTCCCCTGATGCCCTCTGCAGCCAACTTAGGGGGTTGTGGTCTGTGAGGACCGTGAAAGCCCTTCCATACACATAGGGCTGGAGTTTTTTGAGTGCCCACACAATGGCCAAGCACTCTTTCTCAATGGTGGCATAGGCCACTTCTCTGGGGAGTAGTTTTCGGCTGAGGTACACCACAGGGTGCTCTCTACCGTCATCCCCCACTTGGCTCAACACAGCCCCAATGCCATAATCCGAGGCATCAGTCTGTATAAGGAAATGTTTGGTATAGTCCGGGGCAGCCAGTATGGGGGCCCCAGCAAGCGCAGTTTTCAGTGCCTGGAAAGCAGTTTCACAGGCAGGAGTCCAGGTGATAAGCACAGGCAGTTGCTTTTAGTCAAATCAGTCAGGGGTTTGGCCACGGCGCTGTATTGTGGGACAATCTTCCTATAGTACCCTGCGGTGCCCAAAAATGCCATGACCTGTTTCTTGGTTTTTGGAACAGGCCACTGAACTATGGCTTCTACCTTGGCTGGCTCTGGTCTGAGGTGCCCTCCACCCACCCTGTGCTCTAAGTACAGGACCTCTGCCATACACTTAGTGGGTTTCAAGGTAAGCCCAGCCTCCCTGATCCTATCCAGCACCGCAGCTACATGTCCTAAGTGGGATTCCCAGGAATTACTAAAGACAGCAATTTCATCTAAGTAAGCCCTGGCATAGCTCTGCATCCCTTCCAGTAACCTATTGACCAGGCGTTGGAAGGTAGCCGAGGCATTCTTCATCCCAAATGGCATCACCAAAAACTCATAGAGGCCACTTGGAGTGATGAATGCTGACTTCTCTCTAGACTCCAGGGTCAGGGGGATTTGCCAATAGCCTTTGCTCAAATCCATAGTGGTCAGATACCTTGCCCCCGCGAGTTCATCTAGTAACTCATCCATGCGGGGCATGGGATAGGCATCTGACACCGTCCCAGCATTGAGCAAGCAGTAGTCCACACAAAACCGGGTGGTCTTGTCCTTCTTAGGGACTAGAACTACCGGGCTTGCCCAAGGACTCTGGGACGGAGTAATTACCCCTAGGGTCAGCATCTCCTCTATCTCCCTCTCCATACTGGTCTTGACCTCTGCTGACACTCTATAAGCGTGCTTATGCAGAGGCCGCAGGTCACCTGTGAGCACTGGGTGTTTTGTGAGATGTGTGGTCCCTGGCATGTCAGTGAAGAGGGCCCTAAACTTAGCTAGCATGTCCCTGGCTTCTACCTGCTGCCTAGCACTCAACTGTGCCCCTATCTCTACCTGCTCCACAGTGTTTCCCTGTCTAGCCTCCCCTAGGAGATCAGGCAGAGCATTGCTCGCCGGATCCTCCAGCAGTGGGCTACAAATGGCCATCACTGCTCCCATACTCGGTGCTCTGTATTCTTTCAGCATATTGACGTGATATGTCTTATGCCTCTCAGGCTCTACCTGTACAACGTAGTTGTACTCATTCACCTTTCGGATAACCGGGTACGGTCCCGACCAGGCAGCCATCAACTTGTTCTCTCGAGTGGGTTTGAGAACAAGCACCTGCTGTCCTGGGATGAATTCCCTGCTACGGGCATTACGGTCATACCATTGCTTTTGCTTGGTCTGAGCGATCCTGAGATGGTCCTGGGCCACCCCCATGAGCATCTCTAACCGGTCTCGGAGATCTACTACATACTGGATCACTGAAGCATCAGTAGCAGTAGCCTCCCCTTCCCATCCCTCACGGAATAGGTCCAGAGGTCCACGTACCCTGCGGCCATATAGTAGCTCGAAGGGGGAGAAGCATGTAGATTCCTGCGGTACCTCTCGGTAGGCAAACAGCAAGTGCTGTAAATGAATCTCCCAGTCTTTCTCCTCCACCTCAATAAAGGTCCGAAGCATCTGCTTCAGGGTACCGTTAAAGCTCTCTCACATAATCCGTTTGTCTGGGGATGGTAAGGGGTAGTGCGCCGGTGCTGTAGACCGCATGCATCCCAGAGACAATGTAACAGTTCACTCATGAACTGCGACCCCTGATCGGTTAGGATCTCACCAGGGAAACCTACCCTAGAAAAAATGTTCAGCAAAGCTGCTGCCGCTGTCTTGGCATCTATGGTGCCAAGCGCTACCGCCTCAGGGTACCGGGTGGCACAATCCACCACCGTGAGGATGTAGCGCTTCCCTGACCTGCTTGGAATCATAAGGGGTCCAACAAGATCCATCGCTACTTTCTGGAAGGGTTCCCCTATTATCGGTAGGGGTTTCAGGGGTGCCTTCACATGGTCGCCCGCCTTACCCACTCGCTGGCAGGCATCACAAGAGCGGCAGAAATTGCTCACATCTCGAGATGCCCCCGGCCAGTAGTAACGCTGTAATAACTGGGCTCACGTTCTGTTGACCCCCTGATGTCCCGCTAACGGAATAGAGTGAGCTACCCGTAACAGTTGCTGTCGGTACCCCTGGGGCACTACTAGCTGTCGCTTACCGGTCAATCTCTCCTCTATCCCTGGGTTCCCTTCTTCTCTATACAGGAGTCCCTTATACCATAGGCAGTGCTCAGTGCCTTCCCCTGCCTGAGATTCGGACGCCCGAAGTCTCACGCCGGCCAGGGTAGGGTCTGTCTTCACTGCCTCCCTAAACTGGGCTCCTAATTCTGGCCACCCCCCAGTCATGTCATTGTCCGGAGAAGTGGGGAAGGGTGAGGGGAAACAGTAAGTCAGTCTGTGGTTGCAACTGATCCTGGCTTACCTCCCCGGGCTCCTCTGCGCCCTCCGCTAACGTTGGTTCCAAAGGCTGGGGGACTGGCGCTGCCGCCATTGCCGCTGTCTGGCTTCGGGTAACCGCCGCCACTGCAGCGGGTTTGGGCACTCGGTCGTAGGTGCAGGTCATCGGACCCAGATCGTTGCCAAGAAGAACGTCGGTATCCAAACCGGGTAAAAACCCCACCTCCCGCACACCCTGACCCTCCCCCCAATCCAAAAAGATTCTGGCCACTTGCATGAAACGTGGCTCTCCATCAGCCACAGTGATCTGTATCCCAGGGCCTGGGAGCAATTCCTCTGGCCGGACCATATCAGGTCGGACCAGGGTCACTGCAGCTCCTGAATCCAGCAAGCCGACTGCTTGCCGGTCACTGACTGTGACCGGGGTGAGATGTCTGCTCTGTCCGTCCGTCTGCTGCAGGTCCACGCTGAGATGTCCTCCGCTCCTGGCTGTAGGCACTGATGAAACCGGGACAGGTGTTGCATGGGACGTCTCGCTGGGAGTTGGTTCCATGACCAGTCCGGAGTCTGTGGTGGAAGCCACCCGCACGCGGGCTACCGGCTTCACAGCTGGGGTGCGTTGCCCCTGATGGGGTCCGCCGGAACGCAGGGGTTCCGGGAAATCTGGTCTGATGTGACCAGGGCGGTTGCAGTTGTAGCACCGGCGCTCGTGCCGGGGCTCCCCCGCCTTCGGTGGACTGATGCCCGCAGGCGGCCTCTGAGTCCATGGGGGGGTATTAACAGACTTTCTGGCCGGTGCCGCCGCCGCTTTGGCTACTGCTTTGGGGGTCAGCATGGCTCGGCTGGCCACATAGTCATCTGCAAGCCTCGCCGCCTCCTGGTAAGCTTTGGGTTCCTAGGCGTACAACCAAGCCCTCACCGCCGGCGGGCACTGCTGCATGAGCTGCTTCTGAAAGATGAGGTCCAGCAGGCGTTGGTAAGTCCATGCCTCATAGCCCTCCACCCAGCGTATCCCGTACAAAGCCATACGGGTCACGTAGGTAACATAGGACTCCTGGGGCTGCCTCTCTTCCTGCCGGAATTTACCCCGGTAGGCTTCAGGGGTAAAACCATACTGAAACAATAGCAGTTCTTTCAGGTGGTCATAGTCATCAGCATACTCATCTGGAAGCGCCATCATCGTCTGCTTAGCCAAGCCGGACAGTAAGGGGTCAAAACGTGCAACCCTGTGCTGGGGAAGCACTTTGTACCGCCAACACTGTGTCTCAAAGTTCTTTAGAAAACTGTCAATCTGATCAGTACCTTCCACGAACTTGGTGAGACTGTGCTGATCCAGTTTAAGTTCATCTTGGTTGGGTTGGAAAGGGGGGCAATAAGCGGGTCTGTTCACTGCCATAGTGATAAACTGCAGCCGCTCCTCCGGTGTCCCTCTATCTCCCCACGCAGTAATCAGTGCCAACATTTCAGGGGTGAACGGACTGGTAGCCGCAGCAACCAGTACCCCTCCTGTTGAACTGCTCCCGGGAGGTGCCCTCGTTCCCTCCCCGAGATTCCGCCGCCCCGGCACTGGGTTCCTTCCCTGATCTCCGGGTGGCTGTACAAGGGCAAGCTGAGCCGTATCCTGAGGCTCTGCAAGCCGGGCTTCATAGTCACTGATTGCGTCAACCATGTCTGCGACCTCCTGGTTCTTATAGGGCAGTCCATATTCACGGCACTTGTCCTTCAGCTGAGCTCGGGTCCTCATGTTGGATGAGCCTTCAGCCTTGCTCATGGTTCACGGTCGCAGGCAGAGTCTGGTCTGTTGATTAGTACGTAGTGTAAACAATCAGGGCAGTTTAACTTTTGATCACAGTGCTTAGGCTCAATCAGCCGGCTGCCCTTCATGACCTATTAGCATAGCAGATCCAGAATACCATACATATACACTTTAATATCTACACATATTAATAAGTTCCATTCTGGTGGGCTCAGTGGGTCGAAATTTGCCAGTTCTGAATGCCTACAGTGACTCCACACATTGGCCAAATATCAACTCTCTGCGACCTCCACAACTGGAGATACAGAAATGCACTTTAAAACATTAAAATACAGGATTATAATGAAACATGGGAACAGGGGAACATACATTTTCCTGACATGACAAGGTGTAAGCCACATTCCTGGACCGCAGTCCAGTTAACCCCTTGCCTCCCTGGTGAAGTCAGGGGGTGGCCATATGGCGTGCAACCCCTTTAATACCGGGCCAACCCCCTCTCCCTCTACAGTAAGCAAGTAGCTCTTATGATTAAATCTTTTCCCGCACTCTGTACATATGAAAGTTTCTCCCGTTTGAATCCGCTGGTGGCATATAAGGCTCAACTTATTAGTAAATCGTTTGCCACACACTGTACATGTGGAAGATTTCTTCCCTGTATCAATATACTGGAGTGTGAAAGAAAAATAATATATTTCAGCCCTATATGTATACCCTGCAGTGTCAGGAGGTCACACGTTGCACGTAATTGTTTCCCACACTCTGAACTGGGTTGGGCGATAGCAAAAAAACTTCCCACGATAATGATATTAAGTAATTTATCGTGATGAATACCCAATAGAAAACAACAAAATTAAGTCATCAAAAACTGTCCTATGTCATTTATTATGAAATATATTTCATATAAAAATGCATTTCATTCTTAACAAATGTAAAAAAGCAAATACTGTACATTTGAGTATACTGTACTGTATTTTAATTTTATGAATTAAATATTTTTGAACGTCAATTGTTTTACAATAAATTAACTAAAACCCCACTAAGGACCCTTTTTCTACACCAAGCATTAGACATTTATGGGGCATGAGGGTTGTGTGGGTTAATGTGCTTTTGAAGGTGGGGGTGGAGGGGCTGAGAGTCAAGGGTTTGTGTCATAGAGGATTCCTTGAAGCTGCAGCATGTGAAAGTCATGGAGCTTCCAGACGTGCCCCAATTCCTCTTGACCTTGGCCAGATCTGCCCTCTCCTCTCTGCCAGACCTTCCTCTAGTCTTATAGATTTATCTTTGCAAATAGACCAATGGCTATACGACGAGCTGAACACAGATGGACTAGCGGAACCCCCTCAAGAACATTCTCAGGTACATACTGTACCTCAATTTTTCCAAGGAAGAGATCCCGCAACCCATGCAGATCAGGTCCCAGATCCCTGTACCACCCTTCCTCTCTTTGGCAGACCCGCTCCCTCCTCTCTCTGCAAGACCCACTTTCACTCCTCTCTCTGCAAGATCCACCCCCTCCTCTCTCTTTGCCAGACCCTCCCCCTTCTCTCTACCTGGCAGACATGCCCCCTCCTCTCTGCCAGACCCACCCCCTCCTCTCTCTGCCACATCCGCTTTCACTCCTCTCTCTATCAGGAATCACAGGGAAAAACATGGGCAGAGTCGGTTAGTACTTGGGGTCTCGATGATATCCGGAACCAGGAATCCGGATCCAAAGAATAGTCAGGCAGGCCAAGAATCCAGAGAGGTAGCCGGCAGGTGGAGTGGTCAGGCAATCTAGCGTCGGGTGAGGGCAGGCGTCAGGCAAGCAAGGGTGAGTATCAGAGTTTGAGAATAGCTAAAACTGAAGCCGGAAACACTACAGCTCAGAGGTAAGAAACAACACAGCATTACCCCAGGTAGCAAAGTCGTTGTGAAGCTCAGGTGAAAGGAACAGCCTTCTTATAGGCCGTGGGAAAACCAGGTGCTGATATAAGCATAGCAGTCCGCCAAGGGTCTGCACAGAGTGATGCAGTACCAGTGCGTGGATCCTTGTACTCTCCCTGGCAGACCCTCCCCCACTCCTCTCTTGGAATTTAGTCAGAGAGGAGAGCAAGGGGTTAAGAGGCATGTGGAAGGAGAGGAAGGCGTAAAAATGAATGGGGGAGGTGTGAAGAGGGAGGGGTGAGATTGTCTTCCTTGAAGCTGCAGCATGTAAAAGTTTTGGAGTTTCTACTCATCCTGTCCTCTCTCACTCTGACAGACCTGACCCCACTAATCTCTCTCTGCCAGACCCGCCCCTACTCTTCACTTTCTCTCTGCCAGGCCTGCCACCTCCTCTCTCCTCAGACAGCAGATAGGAATACCATGGTAAAAAATAAGGGCGTCATGGACAGCACTTGTCCAACACGTGCAAAGTTCAATTATAGACCAAAGACAGTACTTATTACATTTTAGATTTAAAATACAAAAGCACTACAGTGCCTAGTTACAGAAGAGAATGTAAGGCTGCGCATATAGTGCCGGCGATGTCGCCCGACAACAAATGTATTGCCGCCGTTGCATGCGCTTATAGTAAGCGCAACGAGACTGAAAATTTGGAAGCCGGTCAAATTTGATTTTTCAGAAGCTGTCGCCACATGAGACAGCGTCTGAACCAATCAATGTCCTGGTCGCCCCCCGCGACATCTCCGCAAAGCGAATTACAACTTTTGCTAGCGGCGACGGGTGACGTCACCCGTCCCGTCGCGTGCACTATAAGCGCGGCCTTACAAGAAACACAGTATAATATAGGCAGACAGTTTAATAAAATAAACAGGATCAAAACAGACAATCTAAATATGTTGCCACATAACAATATCAGATTGCTCCAAGAGATAATGGAAATATGAACATGACAATTCACGTCTTGTTTGCATAACACTCTTCTGTTGGATTTTAAATTCTTATCATAAAAAACCCTGCATCGAAAACTGAATAAGCCCACCTTCTGGGGCATGTCCTTAACTCACCCCCATCCTTCTCCAATTATATTTTTAAGGCTTGGGGAGAGAAAATTGTTTTTTTTTTTTTTGTTAATTAAAAACTGTATAAAAAGTACCACATACATTTCTATTACCCCTATGGTGGTGCCACTTTCACCGTTACATTTGTATAATTAAAATACACGTGCGGACACCCATCTTGATAGGGGTAACTTTAATTGTTGAAGGTGAAATACGTATCCGAAATATAACATAGATCAACCTGTTATATTTAATCCTTCTGATCGCAAATGTTACAAATATACATTTGTTATTCTTATGAATCATGTCAGATCCAAGTTATCTTTTATTTTTAGTAAAGACCATAAACTGAATGGTGACACTTTTGTCACCTTTCTCTGCTACTCACAGGGACGATTTCAAGAACACGTGGTCCCCTTTGAAGACAACAATGAGGGCCTCTTGTGGGTCTTGGTACTGTGACCAGACCTCCATAATATAAAATGTTTTATTGGGCTATCAATGACAACCCCAGGTAAAACTCTGGTGGTGCTCTGGCAGCGCCCAGCACCTAGCCAGCTAGGATTTCCCCATAACGATCTGTTGTTGTGAGTTTAACATTGTTTGGTGCAGCCTGTTTCTCCTATTGGCTCCAGACAAAATATACTGTATTTAAATCCTTTGTCCTGTCTAGTCCTTCCAATCCTAGTGCACTTGTCTGGTCTTCCACGACAATAATAATGACAGTATCAAGTTATCTGCCTTTTTTATTACTGTGATATTGCTATGCTACCTGTAGATTGCCCAACCCTACTCTGAACAAATGGTTTCTCCCCTGTATGAAGTCTGTGGTGTTTGAGGAGGTGGATCTTCTGTGAAAAGCTTTTCCAACATTCTGTACATGTGAAAGGTTTCTCCCCTGTATGAATCCTCTGATGTTGAAGGAGGCCTCTCTTTAAACTGAATTGTTTCTCACACACAGTACAGGTGAAAGGTTTCTCTCCTGTATGAATCCTTTGGTGTGTAAGGAGGCTGCTCACTTGTGAAAAGTTTTTTCCACACTCTGCACATTTGAAAGGTTTCTCTCCTGTATGAATCATCTGATGTTGGAGGAGGCCACTCTTTAGACTGAATTGTTTCTCACACTCTGTACATGTGAAAGGTTGCTCCCCTGTATGAATCCGCTGGTGTGCGAGGAAGCTGCTCATCTGTGAAAAGCTTTTTCCACACACTGTACATTTGAAAGGTTTCTCCCCTGTATGAATCCGCTGGTGTTGGAGGAGGCTCGTCTTTAAGCTAAATTGTTTCTCACACTCTGTACATGTAAAAGGTTTCTCCTCTGTATGAATCCTCTGGTGTTGAAGGAGTTTGCTCTTTTCACCATATTGTTTCCCACACTCCGTACATGTGAAAGATGTCTCCCCTGTGTGAATCCTCTGGTGTTTGAGGAAGCTGCTATTCCGTGAAAAGCTTTTTCCACACACTGTACATTTGAAAGGTTTCTCCCCTGTATGAATCCGCTGGTGTTGGAGGAGGCTCGTCTTTAAGCTAAATTGTTTCTCACACTCTGTACATGTAAAAGGTTTCTCCCCTGTATGAATCCTCTGGTGTTGAAGGAGTTTGCTCTTTTCACCATATTGTTTCCCACACTCCGTACATTTGAAAGGTTTCTCCCCTGTATGAATCCGCTGGTGTTGGAGGAGGCTCGTCTTTAAGCTAAATTGTTTCCCACACTCCGTACATGTGAAAGGTTTCTCCCCTGTGTGAATCCTCTGGTGTTTGAGGAAGCTGCTCTTCTGTGAAAATCCTTTTCCACACACTGCACATGTGAAAGGTTTCTCACCTGTATGAATCCTCTGGTGTGTGAAGAGGCTGCTCTTCTGTGAAAAGCTTTTTCCACACACTGCACATGTGAAAGGTTTCTCCCCTGAGTGAATCCTCTGGTGTGTGAGGAGGCTGCTATTCCGTGAAAAACTTTTTCCACACACTGCACATGTGAAAGGATTCTCTCCTATATGAATCCTCTGGTGTGTGAGCAGATACTTCTTCTGTGAAAAGCTTTCCCCACACTCTGTACATGTGAAAGGTTTCTCCCCTCTATGAATATTCTGGTGTGTGAGGAGGCTGCTCTTAGTGCTTACCTGCTTCCTATACGCTGTGCAATTAACATTTTTCTCCACTCTGTGAATTCTCTGGTGTGAAACAAATTTTCTCTTCAGTGAAAAACTTTTCCCACAGTCTGTACAGGTAAAGGGTTGCTTGCTAGTGTTGACACAAAGGTGTGTGAGCAAGTCCCTATCCAGTGAGAAGCTTTTCCCACACTTACACACAAAAAGCTGAGCACTGCTGCTCATTCTTGAATCTCTCTCGTATCTTTTGCTTGACCCATACTTGGAGTCAGTCTGTGCTGTGAGCTGTACAAGGCATGTAAATTCACCTTCATGTGGCACTGGTTCCTTGCACGTGTCCAACATGTGGCAGGAATCATTGGTTTTTGGAACTGCTGAGCTGCTGGGAGTCAACCAGCTTCTGGACATATCAGAGCTCCAGTTCTGCTCCTCATTCAGGCAGTTCTCTAACAGAAGAAAACAAAAAAGACAGAGCTCAAATGTTTTTTCATCTGGAATGCAAATTACGAATAAAAAATACTTTGCAGAATTTACTTTACCACTACTTAGCAAAATGTACTTTCTAATCTATATCCATAGTGGTAGCATTATTTCCCCTGGATATACAGTGGCTCCCAATGACTTTGGTGCTGGTCCCCAAAGACCGGCAATTTGTTTCTAGCAGTTCACACAGTTAATTAATTTTGATACATATATAATTGTATTTATTACTGTATTTATTATCCAAGTATAATATATATTATACCGCTGCTCTATGACAGAGGGACGAACGAGCCAAAGAAGGTAGGCTTAAGAGTTAAGAAGAGGTGTAGAATATGAGGAGGATACAGAGGGGGGATGCCTCCACAAATGGAATTCACCATCTTGAAATGGTCAGCAAATTCCCGAGGTAAAATGGAGGAAGAAAAGTAGTTAACAGATGGTGGTTTGAGTAGACAGTCAAATACAGAGAGGAGGCAGCGTGGGCTAGACTTGTGAGTGTTCATTAGTGAAGAAAAGTAGCTTTGTTTAGCCTGGTAGTTGGAAGAGTTGAAACCAGATAGATTACATTTGCAGTGCAGGATGTCAGAGAGAGTATGAGATTTCCTCTAGGGGCACTGTAGGAGGGCATGTGCAGAGGTACACAATGGAGACTGTTATAAGGTGAAATTATAATAAGGCTTTATTGTGCCTGTCGCTTTAAACAGCAAAAAAATCAACATAAGCGAAATAGTGAGCCAACCAAAAACCCCTATCTCTGCTTTGGAGACTATCTACACATGTAGCTCAGCCCTCTCTGACTGGGTTGGTTAGCTAGGCTCTTTACGAGCCCCAAATCATGGAGACATTTATCAATACACAGACTTAGATAATAGTCTTATACGAAAAAGTCTTATCTGTTAGCTGGGCTGCTGTAGGGGAAGTTTCTCTGCTCTCCTGGAAGCGCACCCTTCTGTGCACAGAAAATGTCAGGCTCCAAGTTTAGAATCTTGTCCCCTTTGTCTTGTGGTCAGCTTGTCGCTCAAGATATCTGTCCTTCCTTGTTTCAGCCCCATTGTGGACTAATGAATCTCTGCTCTGTCTCCAAAGTTCAGCTCAGGTGTGAGCTAAGGAGTCTCACTTCCTGTCTCAAAAGACAGGCTTTTCTAAGCAATCAGGCAGGTGGTGTTAGTTAATTGCCTACCAACAGTTAACCACCACACTGCTGGATTAGAGGCACATTTGTGAACAGGGATAAGTCCCCTGTTACAGGCACTCAGAGGAGCGACTGCAGGAGCGAAGAATGCGTGTATGGCAGTGTAGTCAAGGTCTTGGGTTAGAAGGGTGAGTGGCAGAGAAGTGGGGCATGTAGCGCATGAGGGGAAGATTGGGCAGAATTGCAGTTCATGACGAGGTTGTCGGGTCAGTAGAGTAGCAGAGAGAGGAGAGGGAGGACAGCAAAGTGGAGTTAAGACGTTAGCTTAATGAAACGCTGGTCTCTGCAGAACTATAGGGTAAATGGGGGTGAAGAAAAGGAGAATTGAGAGAGAGTAAATGAGATGAAGTGATGGTCAGAGAGAGGAAAGGGGAGAAGAGAGAAATTAAGTGAGAACCTTCTGCATTATCTTCGCAGTTCGCGTCTGAGAGCACAGACAGAATACACTGGTCAAACAGTGGAAGGAGCCCTTGAAAAACTGTTCTGTTTTTCCAAATGCATTTCCAACCTTTATAATCGTGTGAGACATATTGCTCCTGTAACTCTGCTGCATGGAGCTTGTTCCAGAATAAATCAGCAGGCCTAGGGGCTTCCTATGAGAGGCAATTAACCCTGAATATTCCCTAAAGGTGACCATACTACTTGTAACAAGATAACCTTTGATTACCCCAAAGAATGTTATGGAACTCACCATCGACAGTAAATGAAACAATTTCACTATTTATTGTGGTTAGATGAGCCTCAGTGTTTGGTTCTTCTTTCTCAGACTTAATCTCTAACGTCTCTGGTACAATCACTGGGAAACCTGCCAACAAGAAAAAGAAAATCCATCATGTAAAGCTGGGAGTGGGAACTCTCCTTGTGATATCACTATACAGAAATACTGTATACTGATTCCTAAGGGGAGGGGGTAGGTAACTGGTTGTACTTTATTATTAACCCAGGGTGACGAGTGTTTTTACCCGAGTTCTGAAAACATGCTGGAGTTTATGGTGCTACCAATGTTCAAACCTCAATGATAACAATATTCTCAATATAACCTTAGACAAATCATGTATTTGTTTGTTACTAAAACTTATAATTGTATCCATGCTTTAATGTTATTCTCCTCAATATTGTAGACATTTCAGTCCATTTTTAAAACAAATTGAATAGAAGACCAATGAGAATACAAGGTTACTTACCCCCAACAGGAAATGAATCTATTTCACTCCTTATTGAGGTCACATGATCCTCAGCGTTTGGTTCTTCTTTCTCTGACTTAAGCTCTAATCGCTCCGGTACAACCGTTGGAAAACCTGGCAATAAGAAAAGGAAAACCCTCTGACCCCTCTCACTGCTTGGCTGCTATGGAGGAAACCTGATGGTGACTGATCTTTACTGCATTTGCATGTTGTAATCTCTTTGCTCACACATGCTGTGTACCAGTGTAGTGCAAGCAGAAAGTTTCCAGTTTGCGAACCCCATCAGGACTGTATAAAGTAATTTACATCTTACTTTGGGGTATTCTGCTTTATATGTTTTGCCAAAATTGGCAACTGGAAGAGTTAACCGATGAGTGCTTTACATTTTATGCTGCTTCAATTTTATGAGAATTTCCCCCAGTGCTAGCTAGTTAGCTTAATGAAACGCTGGTCTCTGCAGAACTGAGGGGTAAATGGAGGTGAAGAAAAGGAGAATTGAAAGAGAGTAAATGGGCTGAAGTGATTGTCAGAGAGAGGAAATGGGAGAATAGAGAAATTAAGAGAAGTTTCTGCATTATCTTTGCATTTAGCGTCTGAGAGCACAGGCAGAATACAAAGGTCAAACAGTGGAAGGAGCCCTTGAAAAATTATTCTGTTTTTCCCGATGTGATCCATTGATGGTCAGAGACCCAAAACTCTGCATTTCCAACCTTTATACGCGTTTCAGAGAGACATATTGCTCCAGTAACTCTGCTGCATGGGGTTTGTTACAGAATAATCAGCAGGCCTAGGGGCTTCCTGAGGCAATTAACCCTGAATATTCCCTAAAGGTTACCATACTACTTGTAACAAGGTAACACATTTGTCTACACAAAATGATGCTATAGTACTAATCATTGTCAGCAAATGTAACAATTTCTCTCTGTATTCTGGTTAGATGAGCCTCAGTGTTTGGTTCTTCTCTCTCAGACTTAATCTCTAACGTCTCTGGTACAATCACGGTAAAACCTGCCAACAAGAAAAGGAAAATCCATCATGTAAAGCTGGGAGTGGGAACTCTTCCTGTGATATCACTATACAGAAATACTGTATACTGATTCCTAAGTGGGAGGGGATAGGTAACTGATTGTACTTTATTATTAACCCTGAGTGCTGAAAACATGTTGGAGTTTATGGTGCTACCAATGTTCAAACCTCAATAACAATAATAATATTCTCAATATAACCTTAGACAAATCATGTGTTTGTTTGTTTTTCACTAGACATGTAGCTTATAATTGTATCCATGCTTTAATGTTATTTTCCTTAATATTGAAGACATTACAGCCTATTTAAAAAAAAAAATGAATAAAGTGAGGATACAAGGTTACTTACCAGCAACAGGAAATGAATCTATTTCTCTCTTTATTGAGGTCACATGATCCTCAGCGTTTGGTTCTTCTTTCTCCGACGTAATCTTTAACTTCTTCAGTACAACCACTGGAAAACCTGGCAATAAGAAAAGGAAAACCCATCATGTAAAGCTGGAATTTGGGGCTCTTCTTGTGATTTCACCTTCTCTGATATTGGTATAATATAATACCCATTGTAACTAAATGTTTTACTAGCCCTTCTGGCAAAAACTGACAAATATAGTTGAAGACATATTACATTTTACCGGCTGGTAGATCTATAAAAACATAAGATTAATTTGTGTGTTTGACTCATATTAGCTATGGCACACCTGTGAGCACGTGACCTGTATATGGGACAATGGTTAATACACACAGCTATCTAGCCAATTCACTTTTCTCCATGCATGGTCCCTCAAAAAAACATATCTCTCCCTCAATCCGTCCCAATATACCATGAACAGCACACTTGTGAGCACGTGACATATGTAAACAACACAGGAAACTTGTCCCTGTTGAATGCACTTACTGTGATGTGTAATGGTATTAATCTTTAAAACTTTAATTGGTGATAAAATAAAAATTATTAGTAGGATTGGTGTTGGCGAATCCAAGGCCAATCCACAGAGATCAACTATAAACATAAAATTAAAACTATTTAGCAGATAATCAAATGCTGCCCCTACAGTGTATGATGGGATATACTGGAGAAAAATCTCCTGCGTGGTTGGAAAAACAGACTTGGTAGCAAATACCTCAAATGAGAGAGTCTGCAACTCCCCTTTGTACAAAATACTAAAACTCCAGGTCAGACTTGGAGCACTAAACCTCATAAGGAGAGACAAACAGATGGGTGCAAATAACTAAAATACGGCATTAAAAATATATGTAAAGCATGCGCATAGCCAGAATAGTGGCGACTATGTGGTCAGGAGTGGTAAATTGATAGCTGGTATAGTGCTTGTGTAGTAATCAGTCTGTGGCCACTGCAGGTAATACAAGATGGTTAAATTGTCAGAATATAAGCTCCCTATGGATGATCATTAGATGTATCTAAATACATGGGCAGCCATAACTCCATGAGGCAAGTATAAGACAGTGTTTATGATACTACTTTGTAGTATAGACCTACTGTTCAGGTACATATACACATAGGGAGTGAGAACACACCCTTCTGACGCCTGCAGTAGACAAAGTGAATCTACTGCAAAGGTAAACCAGTGTCTGTACTCAATATGCAATGGTTAACAGACACA
The DNA here is from genome assembly GCF_040206685.1 of Ascaphus truei. Lineage (NCBI taxonomy): Eukaryota > Metazoa > Chordata > Amphibia > Anura > Ascaphidae > Ascaphus > Ascaphus truei. The sequence goes on from NC_134504.1 coordinate 8,607,165, forward strand.
TGGTAATCATTTTAACTGACAGACCAAACGCACATTATCAGCAGACACAGGAACATTGAGGTCAATGCTAGAGAACTGCAAACAATTAACCCCGTCGGGTCACAGGCTAAATCTCTAAAACGCTGCCTAGAGTCACATTTACGCGACACCAAGGATGTCTTGAATAGACTGAATGATATTGTTATTGATGCCGAGACACTATTGATTAGTCGGGATGTCGAGGCATTGTATACATCAATCATACACCAGATTGGTATTGAGGCCGTGGAGTATTTCCTCAAGACTAGAAGCTGCCACTCCACAAACCATAATTGACTTATTTTGGACTTGTTATGGTTCATACGTACCCATAATTTCTTCACTTCCTGTATCCTGACAATGCCAGATACTTCCATGGTTAAAATCTACTTAATAATTAGAATGCAGTATTTTATTTTCTAAATTCCCTTCATTGAGAATACCATAAGATCATGTTTCTGTGCGTGTTCTCAACACAACCCTTTCATCAATCTCTCTACGACAGTTTTAGGACTTAAAAAGAAAACATTGTTCTTTTGAAGTTTAAACTTTGCCTCAATCTATACAAAAGACTTAATAACGGTTTCCATAATACTTAGACACACGCCACCTTCACTGTTACATCTGTGTACTTCCTATACTCACATAATTTCTATTTTTGAAAAACATCAGATTATACTTAGAAAATAGACAAAAAAGAAGAAAGAAGTGCGCTCAGGACCATGACAATGGTGAAAAGTATTATATATACCAATAAAGTGAATCACAATGTGATAGATAAAGCAATATTAAAAGTGCTGTGTTTAACCAGAAATAAATTAAAACCTGTTACTAGGTGTCAGATGGAGATATGCCGCTGTAATCCGTGGACTGGCTCCACAAACCACACGTGCTAAATGAAAACAAAAAACAAAAAACAGCGCAAAACCTCATAGTGTATTATTAAAATAATTATATATATTGTTGAACAGCAGGTGAGTATCTCACGTACTGTACATCAATTCAAAGATTTGAAAGCATGGCATGTTATGGACATGTTACCAAACTGCTACCGCAACAGCATACGACCATCCGATCGATCGAGGGAGTGGATCCTTCTCTCTCTCATACGATATCGTCTCAGCCAGTGTAGGAAGTCGCGGTCTGCAGGTAAGGTGTTGGCTTCAGTCTAAGAGCGCTCTCTTCCTCGTTGGATGTCAGTTCACTGGCTGAGACGATATCGTGTGAGAGAGAAGGATCCACTCCCTCGATCGATCGGATGGTCGTGTGCTGTTGCGGTAGCAGTTTGGTAACATGTCCATAACATGCCATGCTTTCAAATCTTTGAATTGATGTACGTGAGATACTCACCTGCTGTTCAACAATATATATAATTATTTTAATACTACACTATGAGGTATTGCGCTGTTTTTTTCTTTTTGTTTTCATTATACTTAGGAAAAAACTGTTTTTTGGTATCATTTGAGTCATAATCACAACGGTTACAAATATCTATTTATTATTCTTGCAAAGTGCTGTCAGATCCAGGATATTCATATTTAGCCACGTCCCCTGATACTCTGCAGAATCCCCCAAAGAATGTCTTTCAAGGTAAATTTAAAAGCTTTACGTTTATTACTGTATAGTGTCAGGACAGCCATATCTCAAATCCCCCCATTTACACAACCAGATGTCCTTATCTCTAGATACCATCAATTCTATAAACCTAAGGCCTGATTAGGGGTTTAACAGGCAATAAAAACAATTCTTGTATTTGTATGACAATTTGTAACCAATGTTTATTTCTCGTTGCCAGATTGATCAAAATACTTAATTTCTGCCATATTCATTACTACTTCCATAACTGCAAAATAACCATATATCCCCTCCTTGCAAATTTCAGAGTCCTCAAAATATATACAATACTCACTTAACAAGTGTGGATCCATGCTGGCAGTGGGCAGTGCTCCTCTGTCCATGCTGGTAGTGGGCAATGGGTATAGCAGGACCTGCAGTTCCCCTCTGTGGGTGCAGGCTGGGTATAGCAGGACCTGCAGTTCCCCTCTGTGGGTGCAGGCTGGGTATAGCAGGACCTGCAGTTCCCCTCTATGGGTGCAGGCTGGGTATAGCAGGACCTGCAGTTCCCCTCTGTGGGTGCAGGCTGGGTATAGCAGCAGGACCTGCAGTTCCCCTCTGTGGGTGCAGGCTGGGTATAGCAGGACCTGCAGTTCCCCTCTGTGGGTGCAGGCTGGGTATAGCAGCAGGACCTGCAGTTCCCCTCTGTGGGTGCAGGCTGGGTATAGCAGGACCTGCAGTTCCCCTCTGTGGGTGCAGGCTGGGTATAGCAGCAGGACCTGCAGTTCCCCTCTGTGGGTGCAGGCTGGATATAGCAGGACCTGCAGTTCCCCTCTGTGGGTGCAGGCTGGGTATAGCAGGACCTGCAGTTCCCCTCTGTGGGTGCAGGCTGGGTGCTGGGGAGATGGTCAGATGTTTTCTGAGCTGTAACCGAACCTCCTACTGGATAGGGCAGAGACGATTAACGCAAATAAGAACAGACATAGACCCTCTCAGGTTGGGGTCTTGCTGAAGACACCTTCTTCCTTCCTGCCCCCTGTCTGTGTCACACACAGTAAGGGGTTAAACCAACATCAGTAACATGTCTCTGGTTATATCAGTCACAGACACGTTACATTCCTGACAGGACTTTCTGTGCAGAACTCATTTCCTCCCCCTCCCTGCCGACTACATCCAGGTCACAGCCCTGTGTCCTACTGCGCATGCTCACACGCAGGGGATCATGGGAGTTGTAGTTTTTATAGACTTCAGTACAGATTAAGTGTCACATACAGTGTAGATCAGAAACATTTCCCAGAGACTGTGCTAGGGAAAGAGTTACTGCTGCACATTTAAGTATAGCCTGGGTCCCCCTGGCGCCCTTACCTTTCCATAGGCAGCGGAGGCTAGGGAGGGTGGGGGATGCGCAGTAGAAAGCTCAAGCCCGTCCTGCCCCAGCCCTGTCTGTCCTGCCCCAGCCTTGCCTGTCCTGCCCCAGCCTTGCCTGTCCTGCCCCAGCCCTGCCTGTGCTGCCCCAGCCCTGCCTGTCCTGCCCCAGCCCTGTCTGTCCTGCCCCAGCCCTGCCAGTGCTGCCCCAGCCTTGCCTGTCCTGCCTCAGCCCTGCCTGTCCTGCCCCAGCCTTGCCTGTCCTGCCCCAGCCCTGCCTGTCGTGCCCCAGCCCTGCCAGTGCTGCCCCAGCCCTGCCTGTGAGAGACACAGAGAGAACAGGTGTGTGTATAAATGTGCAGTATTTTAGTGTTATTACAGCCTCAGGGGTTATATTATATCCAGGTTACCTCCTTCTTATCAGCATTGGCCAACAGGGAGGAACTGAAGCAGCTTTACTGCGATATATTAAGGACCAAGAGGAGTATACACATCCACATGCAGAAGTAACTCTCTCTCCCTAGCACAGTCTCTGGGAAATGTTACTGATCTACACTGTGACACTTAAACTGTACTGAAGGCTATTCAAACTACAACTCCCATGATCCCCTGCGTGTGAGCATGCGCAGTAGGACACAGCTGTGACCTGGATGTAGTCAGTGTTTCCACTTCCTGAGAAATCAGACCATTAGAAAAATAGCAGTGACCCGGATCTGTGACTGCAGCAGAGGAGAGACCAGAGCCCCCCTAACCGCCGGGGACCCCCCTCCTAACTGCAAGGTACCCTGCAGATATACCTGGGCTGTTATCCTCTATGTGTAAGTCTGTTGCCTGCGATGTTATAGGTAAAGGGGCTCCATACACAGGGAGGTCTGACCAACTGATGCATCTCAGTAACTATATGCATCCCAGAGAAAATGAATTGTGCATAAAGAAACATATGTAACACTTCTAATGCTGTGGTCCCAGTAATTACTACAGCGCACGTCTCGGCGTGCGATTAAACTCCGCCACCCCAGTACCTCCGGTCCCAGTTTCTACCCTGACGCGCAATTTCCTCCTGCTCTGCACGACAGCTTTTCAGGGAGGCAAGGGAGATTGAGTTTACTCCTAGTCCTAGCGACGGAGGCTGCAAATCCCCAACCACGCCCCCTCCCGTCGCAAGCTCCCTCTCTCCCCTCAGTCCGCATATCGTGGTTAGCGCTGTGCACGTGTCACAGTCATGACTGGGGCCGCAGCCTAACGCTACATTAAAATAACTGGTGTGTGTGTGTGTGAACCAAGTAATCGTGTGCCGTTCAGCCGGGGGCCCGTTGAGTGGACGCACATCACTGAGGTATCCGGCTGTAGGAAGAGACTTACACGGATGACGGGTGTTCTTGTTCGATGCGCATGTCCTACCTCAATGGTGTGAGTGAACTGATTTTAGTTTGTGATTAATAAAACCTTAACTATTTACACTATGGAGCCCGCGTTGTCCCTTTTTGTATATACAGTATATATATATATATATATATATACTAGCTGAGAGACCCGGCGTTGCCTGGGATGTAATTTTTGCGCTTCTCTCTCTCTTCCCCTGTCTCCCCCTCTCTGTTTGTCCCCCGTTCACATCAATCCAGCTCCCATCCCTCCTTTACAGCTCCGTCCCCCCCCTTTACAGCTCCGTCCCCCCCCTTTACAGCTTCATGCAGTGTGTGTGTGCGCCAGTCATTGTGTGTGCGCCAGTCACTGTGTGTGTGTGTGCGCGTGCGTCAGTCAGTCTGACGCACAAACACACACACGGACTGACTGACGCACACACAGTCAGTGTGTGCGTGTGTGTGTGTGCGCCTCAGTCAGTGCGTGCGTGCGTGCGTGCGCGCCTCAGTCAGTGTGTGCATGCGTGTGCGCCTCAGTCAGTGTGTGTGTGCGTGCGTGTGCGCCTCAGTCAGTGTGTGCGCCTCAGTCAGTGTGTGCGTGCGCGTCAGTCGGTGTGTGTGTGCGTGCGTGTGCGTGCGTCAGTCAGGGTGTGCGTGCGTGCGTCAGTCCGTGTGTGTGTGGGGGTGTGCGTGCGTCAGGGTGTGTGTGCGTGCGCGTCAGTCAGTCGGTGTGTGCGTGTCAGTCAGGATGTGTGCGTGCGTCAGTCAGGGGTTGTGTGTGTGCGGCTGTCAGGGTGTGCGTGCGTCAGTCCGTGTGGGTGTGCGTGCGTCAGTCAATGTGTGTGTGTGTATGCGTCAGTCAGTGTGTGTGCGCGCATGCGTCAGTCAGTGTGTGGGTGTGCGTGCATCAGTCAGTGTGTGTGTGTGCATGCGTCAGTCAGTGTGTGTGCGTGTGCGTCAGTCAGGGGGTGTGTGCGGGCGTCAGTCAAGGGGTGTGTGCGTGCGTCAGTCAGGGGCTGTGTGCGTGCGTCAGTCAGGGGTTGTGTGCGAGCGTCAGTCAGGGGGGGTGTGCGTGCGTCAGTCATGGGGTGTGCGCGTGGCAGGCAGTCGGTGTGTGTGTGTGCACGTCAGTCACTCTGTGTGTGTGCGCGTCAGTAAGGGGTTGTGTGTGTGCGCGTGGCAGTCAGTGCTTGTGTGTGCGTCAGTGTGTGTGTGTGTGCGCGTGTCAGGCAGTCAGTGTGCGTCAGTCAGTATGTGTGTCTCAGGCACTCTGTGTGTGCGCGTCAGTCAGTGAGTGTGCGCGCGTCAGTCAGTGTGTGTTTCAGTCAGTGTGTGGTGTGGATGTGTCAGTCAGTATGTGTGTGTGTCAGTCAGTCTGTGTGTCAGTCAGTGTGTGGTGTGGGTGTGTCAGTCAGTGTGTGGTGTGTGTGTGTGTGTGTGTGTGTGTGTGTGTGTGTGTCAGTCAGTGTGTGTATGTGTGTGTGTCAGTCAGTGTGTGTGTCAGTCAGTCAGTCTGTGTGTATTTCAGACAGGCAGTTCGTGTGTCAGTCAGTTTGTTGTTGTTGTTGTTGTGTGCCCCCCCCCCCTCTCTGCTTTTTCCTCTGCCCTGCTGCGAATGTGGGGGGGGGGAGGTGAAGGGGGGAATGGTGGTGGTACCTGCTTGCGCCACCCGGTGCTCCCGGCCGCGGGGGGGGGGGGGGTTGTGGTGGGGGGGGAGGTTACCTCCTTGCGCCACCCGGTGCTCCCGGCTTGGCCGCGGGGGGGGATGTTACCTGCTTGCTGGCGCTCCCGGCGGTAATACGGGGCCCCGAGGAGAAGAGCCGAGTGGGCAGTCGGCGACGTGTGAGAGGCGGCGTGAGTTTTGCTGGCGGCGTGTAGAGAGGTGAGGTGGAGGACGCTTGGCGCCGAGGAGGCTGGGGTTTGCGGTGAGGGGGGGCGGGGAGTTTGCGGTGAGGGGGGCACAGGGGTGTGTGCAAGACACTGTTAGCCCACACCGGCCAATGAGAGGTGTGCGGTGGCGGGCGGTCCAAGGGAGCCATCTCATTGGCCTGAGGCGGTGTGACAGGCCCAAGGTCCAATGCGAGATTGCCCCTAGGGACAGGGAGACACAGGACAAACAGACACGCATACAATGGTTTGAGAAATATATAGATAGATAGATAGATAGATAGATAGATAGATAGATAACCCTTTCAGGGGCTAGAGAATTGAAATTCATGGATACAGCCATTTAAATCGGCCTGTCACATATATAGCGAGGTTGCAACAAAAATACTTATATTCCCATTATTAAGTGAAAATACCTGTGTAAGATAAACCCAATTATACTACAGCAAAGGGTCCACTTACACCTAGATACTTTTAGGATTCTTAGATTAACCTATAAGGGTATCAGGCAAATTTTCAAATATATTGTCCACTTCTTCATATGAATAAATCTTCGGAGACATTACAAGAACTAACCCTGTGAACAAACAAAAAAATTCCACTAAAATGACTATGATCTTGGTTCCCTATTTAACCAAAGAGAAGCATTAAGCTTCCAGAAAGGTGCCTACACTGAATTGACACCACCTCGACTTTGGCAACATTTTACCTAATAAAATATGAAGTTTTATTTATAATTCATATAACAATTTCTCTAACCACAGTACCTGAGGCTCACCGTAAAGTAGATTTATTTTCTTGTTCGTCTATCTAGTTATAAACTATCCTGGATGTAGCACCGTAGCACTACTATCAGCTTATCCTTGGGTTGTTTTGTGTTAATAATTTTAGGTTTGAAAGCTCACACTAAATGCTGTATATTTGTCCAAGAAAACAGATCGTACTAATTACATTTCTTCTCTTTTATACAGGTACAGTTGGCATCCACCAAATCTAAATCAAGGACCATCCTATCTCAGCACCTTCATAGGAGCGCTGCCCACTGCCAGCATGGACAGAGGAGCACTGCCCACTACCAGCATGGACAGAGGAGCACTGCCCACTGCCAGCATGGACAGAGGAGCACTGCCCACTACCTGCATGGACAGAGGAGCACTGCCCACTACCAGCATGGACAGAGGAGCACTGCCCACTACCAGCATGGACAGAGGAGCACTGCCCACTGCCAGCATGTACAGACGAGCACTGCCCACTACCAGCATGGATCCACGCTTGTTAAGTGAGTATTGTATATATTTTGATGACACTGAAATTTGCAAGGGGGGGATATCTGGTTATTTTGCAGTTATGGGAGTTATAATACATATGGAAGCAATTAAGTATTTTTATCAATCTGGCATTGAGAGATAAACGTTGGTAACAAATTATCTTAAAAATACAAGAATTGTTTTTATTGCCTGTTAAACCCCTAATCAGGCCTTAGGCTTATAGCACTGGTGGTATCTAGAGATAAGGACATCTGTTTTTGTAAGGGGGATTTAAGATATGGCTGTCCTGACACTATAATAAATGTAAAGCTTTTAAATGTACCCGGAAAGACGTTCTTTGGGGGATTCTGCAGAGTATTAGGGGACGTGGAAACAGAGAAAAGACAGCGCAAAAAACCCATAGTGTAGTATATTAAAAAAACTATTTATAGGGTGGGGGTGAGTGTTGCACGTACATCAATAAAAAAGGTTAACAGCATGACATGTTAGGGACATGTTACCACTCGGCGGGGACAGCAGGACACGGACAGATGTATCTTGGACGTCCTCCCTCTAGCTGCTGGTATCCAGGAGCGGTGTATGCAGCTCCACTTTAGGGAGCCTTCCCGTGTGCTGAAGGTACTCCAGCCGGTAGTTCAGAAGGGGTGATCTCCTAGTCGCTTCCGGGTTAGTCCACGCTTACGTCTGACGTCGTCTCTCAGCCGGTCGCGTCTTTAATGCGTCTCTCCTCAACGATAGCTTATCGAGTGGTTAGGAAAGTCCCGAACAAGTCCCACATAGAACAAGTGCAATAATATATAACCGCAATGGGAGTAGATATAGAAAATGAAGGAACGCGCCCTCTCCTACGCGTTTCGTACTTTCGTACTTCTTCAGGGAATAATGGAGGAAGTTCCAGGGGCGGTTCATATACTCTCAGCTTTACTGTGATTGGCCAAACTGATTGAGTTCAACTCCCCCCACCTGGAGAGACAAATGCTCATCCCGTGGAGGGTCTCAGTCAGCACAGGCAATCTAACATATAGAAATATAAGGGGTTAATAACACTTACAAAAACACATTTACAATCAATTTTAATAGCATGCCATGGTGCATCAAAAAGCTCTAAAAAATAAAGAAACAAGAATTAATCACAATTCAATTACATATTAAAAAGCATGAAGTGCTACTTCCCAATGGTAAAATTACCATATATATATTACTTTAAACGAGTATATATATATTTTTGTTAAAATAATGAAATGGTCTAGGAATAAATATTGGATTTAGACATTAGTTTAATTTGTTCAGAGAGAAGAGTTTGTTAAAAATTAAATATATAGAATAAATTATTATTAAAATGAAATCACCGGTACTGTTTAGATGGACATTTAAAAAAGAGACCATACGTCAATCTCCTCATTAAGACCTAGTGGAGACAGAGTCTGGAGTTTGTATATCCACAGACTTTCTTGTTTGGATAATTTTTTATCCCTGTCTCCACCGCGTCTTCCTGATTGGACAGTCTGGATACCTATATATGTCAGAAACGAAGGGTCGCAGTTATGTTTGATTTTGAAGTGTCTAGACACGCTATGTTGTTTAAATCCTATTTTAATATTTCTAGCGTGTTCTAAAATCCTGACCCTTAAAAATCTTTTTGTTCGCCCAACATATTGATATCCACAGGGACATTGCAGTAAATAGACCACATAAGTAGATTTACAGGATATGCAATCTTTCACAGTAAACGTTTCTTTTGTTGTATTTGATGTAAAAGTTTTACGGTTAGTATTCAACATTTTGCAGGCTTTGCACTTCCCAGAGCAATAATTACCGTTGGGTTTGCACGGCATCCATGGTAACTCCAAAGGTGTACTTATTGGAGACCCAATATCACTTGGTGCCAGGAAGTGCTTTAGGGTCTTGGCCCGACGGTAGATAAAACTGGGATTTTGGTGGAGGGAGGGGCCCAGAATCGGATCGTTACAGAGAATATTCCAATTCATCAAATGCAACTGCTGTCTCCATGCTGACTTTGAAGTTCAATCGGTCTCCCTTTTTGGAGAGATTTATCGAACGTGGGTATGATAAGGCCCTGTTGCTCAGTTCTTTAGAAAAAGTAGAAATAATGGAGAGGGACTCTCTATTGGTTCAGAAAAAAAGAATAGTGAACGAAGAGGCAGATGACAAACTAAAAGTTCCATTCATCACAGAGTTTAGCTCGGTTAGCACTAGTGTGCAAAAAATAATCAAAAAGAATTGGAATATTCTCTGTAACGATCCGATTCTGGGCCCCTCCCTCCACCAAAATCCCAGTTTTATCTACCGTCGGGCCAAGACCCTAAAGCACTTCCTGGCACCAAGTGATATTGGGTCTCCAATAAGTACACCTTTGGAGTTACCATGGATGCCATGCAAACCCAACGGTAATTATTGCTGTGGGAAGTGCAAAGCCTGCAAAATGTTGAATACTAACCGTAAAACTTTTACATCAAATACAACAAAAGAAAAGTTTACTGTGAAAGATTGCATATCCTGTAAATCTACTTATGTGGTCTATTTACTGCAATGTCCCTGTGGATATCAATATGTTGGGCGAACAAAAAGATTTTTAAGGGTCAGGATTTTAGAACGCGCTAGAAATATTAAAATAGGATTTGAACAACATAGCGTGTCTAGACACTTCAAAATCAAACATAACTGCGACCCTTCGTTTCTGACATATATAGGTATCCAGACTGTCCAATCAGGAAGACGCGGTGGAGACAGGGATAAAAAATTATCCAAACAAGAAAGTCTGTGGATATACAAACTCCAGACTCTGTCTCCACTAGGTCTTAATGAGGAGATTGACGTATGGTCTCTTTTTTAAATGTCCATCTAAACAGTACCAGTGATTTCATTTTAATAATAATTTATTCTATATATTTAATTTTTAACAAACTCTTCTCTCTGAACAAATTAAACTAATGTCTAAATCCAATATTTATTCCTAGACCATTTCATTATTTTAAAAAAAATATATATATACTCGTTTAAAGTAATATATATATGGTAATTTTACCATTGGGAAGTATCACTTCATGCTTTTTAATATGTAATTGAATTGTGATTAATTCTTGTTTCTTTATTTTTTAGAGCTTTTTGATGCACCATGGCATGCTATTAAAATTGATTGTAAATGTGTTTTTGTAAGTGTTATTAACCCCTTATATTTCTATATGTTAGATTGCCTGTGCTGACTGAGACCCTCCACGGGATGAGCATTTCTCTCTCCAGGTGGGGGGAGTTGAACTCAATCAGTTTGGCCAATCACAGTAAAGCTGAGAGTATATGAACCGCCCCTGGAACTTCCTCCATTATTCCCTGAAGAAGTACGAAAGTACGAAACGCGTAGGAGAGGGCGCGTTCCTTCATTTTCTATATCTACTCCCATTGCGGTTATATATTATTGCACTTGTTCTATGTGGGACTTGTTCGGGACTTTCCTAACCACTCGATAAGCTATCGTTGAGGAGAGACGCATTAAAGACGCGACCGGCTGAGAGACGCCGCCAGATGACGTCAGACGTAAGCGTGGACTAACCCGGAAGCGACTAGGAGATCACCCCTTCTGAACCACCGGCTGGAGTACCTTCAGCACACGGGAAGGCTCCCTAAAGTGGAGCTGCATACACCGCTCCTGGATACCAGCAGCTAGAGGGAGGACGTCCAAGATACATCTGTCCGTGTCCTGCTGTCCCCGCCGAGTGATAACATGTCCCTAACATGTCATGCTGTTAACCTTTTTTATTGATGTACGTGCAACACTCACCCCCGCCCTATAAATAGTTTTTTTAATATACAGGCATACCCCGGTTTAAGGACACTCACTTTAAGTACACTCGCGAGTAAGTACATATCGCCCAATAGGCAAACAGCAGCTCGCGCATGCGCCAGTCAGCACGAACTGAACAGCAATACCGGCTCCCTACCTGTACCGAAGCTGTGCGCAAGCGGGGAGACTATAGAGCCTGTTACAAATGCGTTATTTACATCAGTTATGCACGTATATGACGATTGCAGTACAGTACATGCATCGCTAAGTGGGAAAAAGGTAGTGCTTCACTTTAAGTACATTTTCGCTTTACATACATGCTCCGGTCCCATTGTGTACGTTAATGCGGGGTATGCCTGTACTACACTATGGGTTTTTTTGCGCTGTCTTTTCTCTGTTTCCATGTAGCCTGGTGTTTGAGCCATCCTAATTGACCAGCAGCACAAAACCTCACCCTTATCAGGTTGTAATTTATACCTTATTTCTAAGTCACTATCACCCATCACTGATCACTTATGAGCGCAGGTTTTTCTGTTTCATATTAGGGGACGTGGCTAAATATGAATATCCTGGACCTAACCGCACTTGGCAAGAATAATAAATAGATGTTTATAACCTCTGCGATTACACAAATTAAATGATACCAAAAAACAGTTTTTTCTATGTATAATCTGATATGTTTCTCATGCAGAAATAGATGTTATATGGTCATATTTCCTACCCAGGCGAGTATAGGAAGTACACTGATGTAACAGTGAAGATGGCGTGTGTCTAAGTATTATGGAAACGGTTATTAAGTATTTTTTATACATTGAAACGTCAAACGTCAAAAGAACAGCGTTTTTCTTTTTAAGTCCTAAAACTGTCGTAGAGAGATTGATGAAAGGGCTGCGTTGATAACACGCCCAGAAAGAGGAGTTTATGTAATTCTCAATGAAGGGAATTTAGAAAATAAAATACTGCATTCTAATTATGAAGTAGATTTTAACCAAGGAAGTACTGTATCTGGCATTGTCAAGATACATGAAGTCTCATACTTTTTTCAACTCAAGACCTTTTGTGAGGAAGAAACCTTATACATGTTTAGTGGTAACATATAGGAATCCTTATTTATTTTTTTTATTATTAAATTCTGTGTTTTTATTTTAACTATATTTTCTTATAATTTTTTTCTGTAACATAAGCATTGTATTTTTGTCTGTTAAACTGTTGTTGAGAGTAATTTAAATTTCTTCTAGAGCCTCCATGGTAGTCATAACTAATGGTCCTTTAAAAAAGTTCTGACACCGGTATGAAGGAGGTGTGTTCTCCTCCGCGGTCAGTTATTTTTGTCCTTCCTAGCTGGGGGAAGGATGTGTTCATCCTTCCCGCCACTTTTTCACACACTTATTGACATTTTAAACTTTCTTTACATTTAAGAAGACTGCTTACTTTATGGCATTGAGGTGGGCTGCCTGTTATTCTCCTGAGGTTGGACACTACCAGGGTTTGCTCAACAGATTCTTCAAAGCAACTATCAGAGTCAAACCACGGATTAAAACTCCAATACCCCCATGGAATCTTAATCTGGTTTTAGAGGCGTTCACATCTATAGCCTTTGAACCTTTGGATCTATCTATTAAAACGGTCACTCTCAAAGTAGTGCTCTTGACAGCAAGCACTACAGCACGCAGTGTTGAAGAATTTCAAGTCTTATTATACAAAGAACAATACTTCTAAATTCACGACAAAATAGTGATGAGCATGGTTTCTTCCTTCCGTGCTAAAGTGGTATCCGAATTCACGATGAATCGGGATATTGTGGTTCCTTCCGATTGCCCTCAACGAACAAAAAGGAGGATTACATAACACAGACGTGGTTAGAGCTTTGACATGTCCAAAAGATAGCTGAGTTCAGAAAATCTCAAACTGTTTACCCTTTTCTAGGACCCTAGAAAAGGGTAAAGCGGCCTCTGCCATCTCGAGAGGTATCGGCAAAGATTACCATTCTGTTGACAAAGTTCCACCTCAAACCATTAAAGCTCACTCAACTAGAGCTATGGCAACTTCTTGGGCGGAAAAGGTTCAGGCCTCCACACCAGATATTTGTAAGGCGGCAACATGGTCATTGTTGCATCCCTTCTCACAACATTATAGATTAGATCTTCAGGCCTCGGCCGATGCGAGATTTAAGAAGGTTTTAAAAGCTGTAATTCGTTCAAACTACCAATGGTGGACCCACCCTAGAAAACTAATTGCTGTGGTACATCCCACTAATTATGGCTGCCATGGAGGATGTAGAAGAGAACCAGAAATATGGTAAAAGATATTTCCATTTCTTCAAATCCTCCATAGCAGTCAACTTCCCTCCCTTATTATGGTTTGATTACGATTATTATTTTGAGTATTATCATTGACTATTATTTGCAATGTGTTTCCTGACTATGCTTATTTAGTTCCTTTTTTTTTTTTTGAACTTGGCTAAATGATTACTGACAAGGGACAAGGACACACCTCCTTTTATACCTGTGTCCTACCCCAGTTACAGAGAGCAACTATATCCCACTAGTTATGACTGCCATGGAGGATTTGAAGAAATGGAAATATCTAACTATATTTCTCTTCTCTTTTTTTTTTTTGACACATTTTGCTATAAAGACTTGTGTGTTAAGTTTGTTGTTTTCTTAATAAACAGAGACCAGAGACTGTACGTACATTTAATCACTCCTCTGGTGGTGGTAGCAGATTAAATATATGTTGTTTGGCAGCTAGTTAGTGTTGTGTGTTAACCCTGGTTGCAGATGTCACGTGCCCTACATGACAGATGGTATATTGGGATGGATTGCGGGGAGATATTTGTTTGCGGGACCGTGCATGGAGAAAAGTGAATCTGCTAGATAGCTGTGTGTATTAACTATTGTCCCATATACGGGTGACGTGCTCACAGGTATGCCATAGTCAAACACCCAAATTAATCTTATGATTTTTATAGAATCACTAGCAGGTAAAATGTAATATGTCTTCAACTATATTTGTCGATTTCTGCCAGAAGGGCTAGTAAAACATTTCTTTACGACGGGTATTACATTATACCAATATCAGAGAAGGTGAAATCACAAGAAGAGCCCCAACTCCCAGCTTTTACATGATGGCTTTTCCTTTTCTTATTGCCAGGTTTTCCAGCGGTTGTACCGGAGCGATTAGAGATTAAGTCGGAGAAAGAAGAACCAAACGCTGAGGATCATGTGACCTCAATAAGGAGAGAAATAGATTCATTTCCTGTTGGGGGTAAGTAACCTTGTATCCTCACTTGTCTTCTATTCAATTTGTTTTAAAAATGGACTGAAATGTCTACAATATTGAGTAAAATAATCTACATTATAAGCTACATGTTCTATTAATAAACAAGCACACATGATTTTTCTATGGTTATATTGAGAATATTGTTATCATTATTGAGGTTTGAACATTGGTAACACCAAAAACATGTTTTCACCACTCAGGGTTAATAATAAAGTACAATAAATTACCTACCCCCTCCCCTTAGGAATCAGTATACAGTTTCTGTATAGTGATATCACAGGAAGAGTTCCCACTCCCAGCTTTACATGATGGATTTTCCTTTTCTTGTTGGCAGGTTTCCCAGTGATTGTACCAGAGACGTTAGAGATTAAGTCTGAGAGAGAAGAAGCAAACACTGAGGCTCATCTAACCACAATAAAGAGAGAAATAGATTCATTTTCTGTCAATGGTGAGAACCATAACATCCTTCGGGGTAAT
This sequence comes from Ascaphus truei, assembly GCF_040206685.1. Lineage (NCBI taxonomy): Eukaryota > Metazoa > Chordata > Amphibia > Anura > Ascaphidae > Ascaphus > Ascaphus truei. Next base: position 8,622,176 of record NC_134504.1, read on the forward strand.
CAAAGGGTATCTTGTAGTATGGTCACCTGTAGGGAATATTCAGGGTTAATTGCCTCTCATTAGAAGTTCCATCTCCACGTCTGAGGGTCCCTTTTTCTCAATAGGCTATTTCTTGATTTCTGAGTAGAGGTCACATCCTTCTCTGGCTGCGGTGACCAGGTCCCAGGTAATTGGGAGCCCTATGGCCATTTGCCATTCATATGAAGCTTTCCTTCCCCGATTGCCGGCTCTTTCATGCGCTCAGCGGGCCAGGTTATACAGAACTGGATCTGTGGCTGTGGTGGGCCGAGCTTTTACCAATTTATCCTCCTCTTCATTGAATACATCTTTTGCATGGAAACTGACATGCCCGATGGAGACGTGTCTAGTCTGTGCTTGCGTCCAGATATATTCCCACATCACTGCTCCGCCCCATACCGACTTGCCTTGAATGGACCACTGATTCACTTTCCATGTGGGCATCCAGGTGGTGCAGGCTTTATGAGCTGGCCCAACAGTCTGTGTAGATGTGTACAGATCCTTCAGTCTACTTCAGCACCCATACAATCGCTTTGAGTTCTGCATACTGGCTTGATCCACCCGTCCCTTCTTCTTTGAGAATAACATCCTTCTCTGGGTTATAGGCTGCAGCCACCGTGTCGCCCATGGTATGTTACTACAGCAGATCTATCGGTGAACCAGGCACTGTTTCTCTCATCTTCGGGCAGTTGCTTGAATGGCTTGGCTTCTGACACAAGGGAGGGGTCAAGTATAGGTACCACTATCCCCTGTGCCTCTTTCAGTCTTTCATACGTTGCGTTCTTCTCAAGGATGTCTTCTTTCTACCCCCTTTGTATCTAAAGCTCTCTCCCGCCTTAAACCTTTCTCACTTTCTGCCCCGCACCTCTGGAATGACCTTCCCCTCAATACCCGACTAGCACCCTCTCTATCCACCTTTAAGACACACCTTAAGACACATCTGCTTAAAGAAGCATATGAATAGCACTGGATAATCCTGGACACACGATACATAAAGCTTGGCCCCCTGCAGACGCACTTACTAGAATTCCCTCCTACTGTCTCTGTGCGTTCTCCCTACCTACCAATTAGATTGTAAGCTCCTCGGAGCAGGGACTCCTCTTCCTTAATGTTACTTTTATGTCTGAAGCACTTATTCCCATGACCTGTTATTTATATTATTTGTTATTTATATGATATGTATTACTACTGTGAAGCGCTATGTACATTTATGGCGCTATATAAATAAAGACATACAATACAATACGTTACCAGACCGGCCATTTGTTGAGAATTTTCTCAGCTCCCCGGCTTGGATTCCTCCCCTCTCCTGTAGGTACCATTTCCACTTCAATATGGTAGCCGCAACATGGCTGTGTGCCAGCAGGCCCTGATCTCGTACCCACGCTCCTATGGGTAGGTCAGTTTTTACTGTGACTTCGTCCTGTCCAGTGATTCGTTCCACCACTTGAAGTGCTGTGCAGGCTGTGAATAACATATTTTCAATAACATATGGCTGGCTGTGAATAACATATTTTCAATAACATATAACATATAATAACATATATCAATTTTGGGCCCCTGTGAGTTTCTTTGACCAGAATTCCACTGGTGTCTGCTGCTTCTGGTTACCTTTGCTGGTTTCCTGATATAGTCCCCAGGACATCACATTGTCGATGCAGGTAACATCCAACTGGAAATGATAACCTGACTTGGGAGGGCCCAAACCTTGATGTTGCAATATAGCAACTGTAGCTGCTTTGAAGTCACTCTCTTGCTCTGCCCTCAACGAGAATTGTGAGTTCTTGCAGGTTACATTGTAGATGGGCCGCAAGATCAGTCCCAAATGAGGTATAAAATGAGGAAGATAACTCTGAGCACAACGGCTTTTTCCAACTAATTTATTGAGCCAAATTTTCGATGTTTCAGCCGATGCACTAGTCTTTTTCAAGTGTAACAGACATAACAAAACCACCCAAAGTGTCTCATTTATAGCCCCCAAGTCCAAAAGTGTCCCTCGTTGATAATCATACACCGGTGTCCTCCTAATTCCTCTGATAATCATGCAAGCATCCCGGTTTGCGTGTGACATTGTGTTGTCCTCCGTCGTCACTGATTGGTCAGCTCCTAATCCTGAAGTCCCAAGACATCTCGGATTGCGTCTGAGTTCATCCCGCTCGCTGTGCCCCAATCTGGTTCCCGCAGTCGGGTAAAGAATCATCTCCTCCTGCCCATGCGTCTGTCAATTCTCCCGATTCCAGGAGGGCAATGATATTCAGCATCTCTCCATCCACATCTGACGGGGTCCTACACGGCTTTGGTGTCATCATGAAGGAAGGACAAGATGTAATCAGTAGAATCATATCCAATCCCTTAAGTGAAAAATAATTCAAAAGAAAGTTTTTTTGTCATTTTCATCTCATTAAATAATGTCTTGTCTATTAATATAAAGTGAGAACCTATATATTCCATAGAGTGTTCATATGTTTTCCGTTATATCCAGTTCCAGAGTTGCACTGACCTTTTTGTATCAAATCAATATAGTACCAGCAGTAGCAAATCAATCTGTGGGTAGAACATATCTATTTATGTCCCCCTCTCCCACATTATCTGTTTGTGAGGAAGCAACTAAGGGATACAAAGTCATTAAGTCCCTTTGGAAATACTATGTCCACGGAATACATCCAATATGCCTCTCTTTGCAATAAAGTAACATCTTTCTCAATGCCTGCAATGGTTTTCTGAATTTGTTCTATTCCCATAATTCTCAATGATGCAACTGAATGTTGAAATTCGGTTCAATGTTTTATTAAAGCAGTCTCCTCTGATTTATGGTTGATTTTACTTCTGTGCTCAATAAAATCTCGTTTTAAGCATGCGGCTTGTCTTGCCTATATAACATAGACCGCACAGACATTTAATCGTATACACTACATTTGTAGTGGTTTAAGTGATCCTGCTTTTAATTTTGTACATTTTACCACTTCTCAGGTGAAAAAAATAATAATAATCGCCTGTTCAAACTGTTGCATATAGAACAGTTAAAACATTTGAAACTCTTTGAAAAAGTCTGACCCCAGACGAAACGAGTCAGAGTGTCCTTTTGCTGTTGTTCATGTTGCATAATAAATAAAGTTTTTTATTTTTTCTACTTGCGTGAGGCTGATTGGAGGAGCTGTGACCGCCGCGTCATTTTTTCCTTCCCTTACCTGGCTTACTATACACGGCTGGAGCACGCCGACAGCACCACGCAGCTGGACATCGTGCTGCTTCATCTTCAGCTACACTGGCAGATCTCGCAGGCAATTCGTGAGTACTGACCGCTGAGTTCTTCTCCGCCGGACACAGGGTGCAGGTGAGGTTGTATCGGATTGCATGGACTTACCTTTGGGCATTTCCTTGGAGGTGCCCAGCTGTACTTCTACCGAAAAACGCCCCCCACCCTGTACTAGTCTACAATTGGATGAAGTTTATTGCCTATATATAATCAAGTGATGTCTTCCTCCTCTGGTATTATGGACTGAAAAACAACCTTGGTTTTAGTAGCCCCAGGGACACAAGGGGGTCATTCCCCAATATTTTTCTAAAACATTTCAAACAACCAGGCTTTGGTGTGCTGAGAAAATGAGAAGAGGTGTAATGTTTTTTTTTTCTGATCAGCACGAACTAACATATCTTTTACATTTTCGCCCCTTTGATATGTGAGTCATTGTGGCATTCCTGTCTGTGGGTTTGCTGTAAAGATCAGTATGTAGTTAATCATCGGTATGTGTAATGAATACATCAAGGAAGGAAATGTGTGTTTCACTCCAGTTTTTGGTGAAACAAACTGGAGTATGAAGTTGGTCTAAATTTAAGAATTCAGTTAGCTCTTCGGACGTACCTTCCCAGATGAAAAACATGGCAACATATCCACAATAGTAAATCATCTTGTCACAATGTGTGGTGTTGAAGATAAATCTTCAAATTCGGGCATATACAGATTAGCACAGGGGTGCGCAAACGGGGGGGGTTTACCCCCCAGGGAGGGCGGGAGATTTGTCTGAGGGGACGAGGGCGGTTGCAGAGGTCCCGCACTCTTCCCCCAGGCATTTAAATTAAATGCTGGGGGATCGCGTGAGGCCTCTGCAACAATAAAACTTACCTGGATTCAGAAGCTGTGTCGCGTCTCCAGGGCAACGCAGCGTCATTTGACGCCGCGTTGCCATGGAGACGCGCCACAGCTTCTGAATCCCAGTAAGTTTGACGCATCTGCCAGGGAGGAGGGGGGCGCGAGCTCCAGAGCAGGTAGACAGGGGGGCACAGCAGGAAAAGTTTGCGCTCTCCTGGATTGGCATATGAAGGTACTACACTACTCCCCATTGCTGTTCCTGTTTGTACATAAATATTTTTGAACCTGAAGTTTTTATAAAGAATAAAATTAAGCATCATAATGTAATCCACTGGTGCATTTGATCTATGTGTCATTTCTAATTTCTTTCTGACAACATACAATCCTTCGTCGTGCAGTATTTATAGTATATAAACTGGTGACATCTATCGTCACCAGTAAAACACTCTCTTTTCCAGAGGTATTGATCTTATTTTATATAAGAAATCAAAGGTGTGTCTCTGATGTAAAATTTACTGCCAATAACTATAGGCTGTAAAAATGTATATATATACACCGCCAACGGCTAATTGCATTTGTGGCCGAAATCATCGGTCTACCTGAGGGATTGTGAAGGCTCTTACTGTATGTATTTTTGGTAATAAATACAATACCGGACGTCTAGGGTTTTCCATAGTTAGAAATTCCAACTCCGTCTTGTTTATCCATAAGTTGCCAAAACCCAATTGTAAGACATTTTTGATCTCTTGCTGATATGTCAGATTAGGGTCTCAGTCCAGTTTAATGTAACAGTCCCCATTGAATAGTTGTCTGAATGTTTAAGCCTTATATTGTCCATAGTTTTGTAACACTAAGGCCCCCCCCCTTATCAGCCTTTTTTAAAATTTATATTTCGATTAGCCATCAGTTTTGTCAAAGATTTCTTTTCTTCTATCTTAAGGTTAAACTTAGTATAATGTTTTTTCTTAAAATAACCATTAACGTCAGTTTTTTACCAGTGTCCCAAAAACATTCACTGCTGAATTTTTAAACGGTGAAACAAATTTAGATTTTATTTTAAATACAGTGTGAATGTTAGCTGGTACCTGTGTCTGTGGATGCTGCTGATCCTGTATGCTTTGCGTTCTATTGGAAAAGAAAGATTTAAGGTTTAGTTTTCTTTCTAATTTGAATAGTTCGACTTCTACATCGAATCTTTTTGGTGGTGTTGAAGGAACAAAGGAGGGGCCCTTTGATGGAATCAATAATTCAATTTCGGATAATGGATAATCAGATAAATTAATGACAAAACTATGCGCACGCGTTAATGATGGGGCCGTAACACTGGTGGTGGTGTTGGGTTTCCGTTCACCCCTCCCGGTCTTTTGTCTTTTCTCTTTGTAAAGGTGGTCTTGCCTCTTCCTAAAAAAATGAAGATCCTCCAGGGGTTTGTATATGAGATCCTTCCGCGGAAGAACTGGCCTCGGAATCACTTGTGGGCGCTTCATTTCGCTTTTAAAAGGTTTTAGCTCGTGTTTTATACTTAACACGCCTGTCTTGCTTGATCCACAGATATACTAGATTTTTGTTATAGTCCTTTATAATTTTAGGTCATCTAATAGTTGCACTATGATGTCACTTTGGTATGTCTGTTCGGTGATAATCTCTAATTTAAGGATATCGTGCCTAACTTTAATGAGTTTATTGCCCAGTCCCTCAATGACCAGTACGATCAGGTCTAGTGAGGCTTTGTTTAATATTCTGTAACAGTTGTCGCAGAAGTCTGTATTCTTATTATCCACGGCAGGGTGATTACGAATCCTGGATCCCCCTAAGGATCCGTTTTTGTTTATACTATTCGGACAGTGTGTTGCCGTGCGAAAAAAGTTCAATTTCTTTTTGTTTTAATCTCTCCAGATATGATCTGATATGATCTGTAGTCTGTCAGGGCCAAAGGCCTCCTCCATTGCGGATTTGAATAATATCTGGTTTATCTCATCATTAAAACTTTTAGTTTCTGTTTTATTCATAAACCCAAAGAATAGATTGACTAAACCTTCAATATGTGTACAAATAAACAATTCACCTGAACCAGTGCAAAAATAGGTAAATTGAGAAAGATGTTAGTTTATTACAAAGAGAGGCATATTGGATGTATTCCCTGGACATAGTATTACCAAAGGGACTTAATGACTTTGTATCCCTTAGTTGCTTCCTCACAAACAGATAATGTGGGAGAGGGGGACATAAATAGATATATTCTACCCACAGATTGATTTGCTGTTGCTGGTACTATATTGATTTGATAAAAAAAGGTCAGTGCAACTCTGGAACTGGACATAAAGTAAAACATATGAACACTGTATGGAATATATAGGTTCTCACTTTATATTAATAGACAAGACATTATTTAATGAGATGAAAATGACAACTTCCTTTTTAATTATTTTTCACTTTGGGACTAGATGTTTTTAAGGGATTGGATATGATTCTACTAATCACCCTGTCAGATGTGGATGGAGAGATGCTGAATATCATTGACATCTTGGAATCGGGAGAATTGGCATGCGCAGGAGGAGGAGATGGGTCTTTGCCTGACTGTGGGAACCACGGATGGGGGCACAACGAGCGGGATAACCTCAGACGCAAGCCGAGATGTCGCGGTACTTCAGGATTAGGTGCTGACCAATCGGCGACGACGGACACTACAATGACATCACATGATCACACAAGCATCCCGGTTTGCATCAGAGGAACGAGGACAACACTGTCGGATGATTATCAACGAGGGACACCTTTTCGACTTGGGGGCTATAAATGAGACACTTTGGGTGGTTATGTCATGCCAGTTACACTTGAAAAAGACAATTGCGAAATGACGAAAATTTGGCTCAATAAATTAGTTTGAAAAATCTGTAGTGCCCCGAGTACTCTTCCTCTGTAGAGAAAACAGAACATTTTGTTAATTAAGTAGTGGTCAAGTAAATTCTGCAAAGTTTTTTCTTTTTTTTTTATTATTATTTTTTTATTATTAGTTATTTGCTTTACAGATTGAAAACATTTGAGCTCTGTCTTTTTTGTTTATTTTTGTTAGAGAACTGCCTGAACGAGGAGCAGAACTGGAGCTCTTACATGTCCAGAAGCTGGTTCACTTCCTGCAGCCCAGAAGTGCCAATAAACAATGATTCCTACCACATGTGCAAGGAACCAGTACCGCATGAAGGTGAATTTACAGGCGTTGTACAGCTCAAGACACTGACTGACTCCAATTATGGGTCAAGCAAAACATACGGGAGAGATTCAGGAAGGAACTGCAGTGCACAGCTTTTTGTGTGCAATTGTGGGAAAAGCTTCCCACTGAATATGGACTTGATCACACACCTTTGTGTCCATACTAGGAAGCAACCCTTTACCTGTACAGACTGTGGAAAACATTTTTCACGGATGGACCATCTCCTCACACACCAGAGGATTCACACGGGGGAGAAACCTTACATATGTACAGCATGTGACAAACAATTCACTGATAAGAGAAGCTTCACCAGGCACCAGGGGGTGCACACAGGGATGACACCTTTCAGATGTATGGAGTGTGGGAAAAGCTTTTCACGGAAGGACCATCTCCTCACACACCAGAAGATTCACACAGGGGAGAAACCTTACACATGTAAAGAGTGTGAGAAACAATTGAGTGATAAGAAAAGCCTCTTCAAACACCAGATGATTCATACAGGGGAGAAACCTTACACATGTACAGAATGTGAGAAACAATTCCGTGTTAAGAGAAGCCTCCTCACACATCAGATGATTCATACAGGGAAGAAACCTTTCATATGTACAGAGTGTGAGCAACAATTTAGGGATAAGAGAAGCCTCCACACACACCAGATGATTCATACAGGGGAGAAACCTTACACATGTACAGAGTGTGAGAAACAATTCACTGATAAGAGCAGCTTCTCCAAGCACCAAGGGATGCACACAGGGGTGAAACCTTTCAGATGTACACAGTGTGGGAAAAGCTTTTCACGGAAGGACCGTCTCCTCTCACACCAGAAGATTCACACAGGGGAGAAACCTTACACGTGTACAGAGTGTGAGAAACAATTCAGTATTAAGAAAAGCCTCCTCAAACACCAGATGATTCATACAGGGGTGAAACCTTACACATGTACAGAGTGTGAGAAACAATTCAGTGATAATAGTAGCCTCCTCACACACCAGATGATTCATACAGGGAAGAAACCTTTCATATGTACAGAGTGTGAGAAACAATTCAGTGATAATAGACGCCTCCACACACACCAGATGATTCATACAGGGGAGAAACCTTACACATGTACAGAGTGTGGGAAAAGCTTTTCACGGAAGGACAGTCTCCTCAAACACCAGAGCATTCACACAGGGGAGAAACCTTACACATGTTCAGCGTGTGAGAAAAGTTTTTCACGGAAGGAACATCTCCTCTCACACCAGAGGATTCACACAGGGGAGAAACTTTACACATGTACAGAATGTGATAAACAATTCAGTGATAAGAGAAACCTCCTCCCACACCAGAGGATTCATACAGGGGAGAAGCCTTACACATGTACAGAGTGTAAGAAACAATTCAGTGATAAGAGAAGCTTCCTCAGACACCAGCTGATTCATACAGGGGAGAAACCTTACACATGCACAGAGTGTGAGAAACAATTCAGTGATAAGACAAGCTTCTCCAGGCATCAGGGGATACACACAGGGGTGAAACCTTTTAGATGTATGGAGTGTGGGAAAAGCTTTTCACGGAAGGACCGTCTCCTCACACACCAGAAGATTCACACATGGTAAAAACCATTTGCTTGTTGAGAGTAGGTTTGGGCAATATACTGGTAGCATTGCAATACCACAGTAATAAAAAAGGCAGGTAACTTGATAATGTCATGATAATTGTCATAGAAGACCTTGTCTGAGATTGACCAGTCAGAGCCGTAGAAGATAAGTGCTTTATGACAACCCACAGGGGAAGGTGGGAAATTTAAACTGACCAATGGGAAACGAGCCGGCAGGATTAGGACTGAGGCCTCGGTTCCCAGTTTCAGCCTGATATCTCCCGCATGCGGTAGACACCTCAGTCAGAGTTGAACAATTGCTCCGCTTTTGAAGTACATGCTCCCCCGATCTAAGTCAAGGCCCTCCCAACTTCCACAGTGTTCCCAATCTCCTCACCTAACACAAGTTATTTTATGGCCCAGACCTCCATTGTGTTATGGCCGTCTGAGTAGATTACCAGCCCACCACACAATGGAGATTTACAAATCCCAATGGTAAAATACATATAGGGAAATAAACTGTTTTATAGGGGAAATGGGTGTCTGCAGTAAAATGGCCACATAAGCCTACAACATAGCCTTGACGGGTAGAGGCAACCAGCGGGCTTCACCTTTAATTTCCTTGCTAGGCTGCCCCTACCAACACAATAATACCATTGAAATATTCAGCATTATAATCTGGTACACCAAGAGTTAATGTATATATTTTTAAAAGGCCTATTTTTCTTCTATGTAAAGTCAACTGGCCTAGGTATTTATTGTGATAGGCTATAGATTGTTTTGCTTATTTGTATTGTGCCATGTAATAAATAATTGTTTTTCTTTGTCGAGATACACACCGAGTGCTTTAAATTATTGAGGTTTCCGGTCACATCATCTGTGCTTTTTTTGGTTTATATAATTAATTTGTACCTCAGAGGGGAAGCCGACACTCGGCACCGTAGCATAAAGCTGTATAATTAGTGGTATTGGGTTGTATATGACTGTGATGGTTACCAGTGCAGGTCTGCTTTTTTTGGTGTATCTAGGTATTTATTGGTCAGGAAAACAAAAACATATTTAGATAACAGTTCCTTGGGGCGAGTGGGTTTTCTAAGCTAGTTTGTGGGGTGATTAAGCCATAACCGAAAACAACTGTATGCTAGCCTAGCCTAAATATATAAATATTACATTAACAAAGTTTTTCAAAGTGTAGTTGGACCTTTCAGTGTCTGCCTGCCTGCATTCCCCATCATATGTGACAAAACGCTTTTACGTGGCTTTGCCGTCTGTCCGTGCTCTGTAGGACACAGTTCTTTTAGGGTAATCAAACAGATAACATGTAGCACAATGTTGCATTGTTCAGGATTTAATCTTCAGTGATTTATTCTCCATATCAATAACAAATATAACTAAATCCGTTTTTTAATATATATATATTTTTAATTGGGTGAAAGCAGTTACATCGCATCACAATATACGGTTTACAGTTGGGCACCTTTATCTCGGGAGGGATCATAAACAATGCAAAGAGGAATTAGTTTATTATTAAATTTCTTCAATATTGTATCCTTGTCACTTCAATCTGTTCCAACTGCATGACTTGTTGCTGACATTTCATTCCCTAAATACTGTATATCTTCGTTATTACCCATTTTTTCAAAACTAAATGTTAACATCAATATAAATAACTTAAACATTAACTACTAGGTTTGTTTTAACCTTTTGTTTGGTGATCCACTCGTCTTTCTCTTGGTCTTACTCAGATCTGTTTATTGAAACCTTTATAACTCCTTGATTTTACATCTATATTTCTCTTGGATTGGGAACCAAGCTATCACCATCTCCCACTTGGAATAGTATTTAATATACTGGTTGTTTACCTTCTGTTCGTTTGTTATTTTATCTATGGTGATTAACCTAATGAGTAGGGATCTAATTAGATCTACGGTTGTCCTGTCTAGATCTATCCACTTAATCATTGTTGCTTTTCTAGCTGACAGGTTGGGAGGATTGCTTTTTTGTTTTGGTTAGCATTAATTGACCAAGGCTCAGTGTTGGCAAATATCATAGGTAGTGGATGCTTTTTCCAGGTTAGGCTAAGTCCATAGTGAATTTAGCCGTGCGGAGGCGCGCTGAGGCTGAGGGAAAGCGGGTGCTTTCCCTGGCCTTAGCTCGTGCTGAGTCCGGGGGCGGGCCAGTGACGTCACGGAGCTGGTTCGCCCTCATTGGGCGAACCGCTCACGTGACCGGCCCTGCGCTCCCGTGAGCGCCGAAACTAAAACGTTCTTGTTGGCTACACTACCGCACGCCTGCGGAAGCGTGCGCGAGCCCCTGCTAAAGCCACTCTCATTGCGGCTGCAGGGGCTCACTGACAAACGTCAGCGCGGGTCAGCGCCTAAGCGCTTACCATGCCGGCGGCCTTACTTTTGTTATGCTTGCTATATATTGTAGTACTTGGTCCCATAATTCTGAAATCTTGTCACATGTGTGAGATTAGCTTTATTTTGCCCACATTTTGGACATTTAGTTGCATCTGTCTCAATGCATTTTATTTGTCTAATAAATGGAACATTATCCTAAATTGCGTTTCTCTCCAGTTCTCTGAGACAATTATTTTGCATGTTCTTACAAACCCCGTCACCAAATCCTCCATTGACTGTATTTCCTGGAAGTCCTGTTGCCAGGTCCTCAGATTTTTTTTGGTATTTTTTATTCCATGTCTTGATTTCTAGTTAGTTTATATAATTCTGCTAAGGAGTATCTTGTATTATTTTGAGTAAAATAGTTGTTGAGTAAGTTAGTTATTTTTTTAATATATACAACTTGTAGTTTTGGAGTTTCTTGCCATAGTCTTATAACTGAATATATGGAAAGATTTGGTTCTTTGGGATGTTGTATTTTTGTACTAGATCTTTGAAGGTCATACATTTTTTTTTTTTAGTCTCTTTATTGACGCCAACACCATCCGCCGCACAAAGCCAGTCAGGTCACAGTCTGTCAGAGAGGTAATATAGGACACATACATGTCCGGTATTACCTCTAATTTTTTACTGGACCTTATGGCCAAATACCGGTCAGTCCGGTTCAATATCGGACACCTGGGCAGTGGGTGCTGTAGCGAGAGAGGAGCAGGGGGTGCAGGAGGGAGAGGAGCAGGGGGGGCAGAAGGCAGAGAGATGGGGAGGGGGCAGTGGGTGCAGGAGGGAGGGAGACAGGGGCAGTTGGTGCTAAAGAGACTGAGAGGGGCAGGGGGTGCAGGAGGCAGAGAGATGGGTGACTCGGCTAACATGCCGATTATGGCTAACTTGCGTGAAAATTACAGAATTTTCACGGCACGAATTGGCATGGATTAGGCTGCCGCAAGGCAAGCAATAGACAACTGGCAGTCACACTTGTAAGATAAAGGGAAAAATAAATTCCTTCCTGACTACAAATAATGGCAATTAGATTTCTTCGTGGATCAACATTTTTCCCATGTACACTTATTTGGTATATCTCTATACCTTTCTTTTCTTTTTTTAACACTTCGTTTTTATTACATTTTGGGGGTAACAGGGTACAGAAAAAAGAAAGGAATAGGGAGTGGGGGGGGGGTTAATGAGAGGGGGAAGGAACGACCAAGATTGACACAATGTATTTATATGTACACACAGGTTGACAGGTTCCAGCGCAGTGCTACATCGTTATTGACATTCCAGCACGTAATTGACCGTGGCCAAGCAGCCCGACCCTTCAACCCTGGAGATCCTCACATAAATAAGTCCTTCCTTGGCTCTCCTTACCCAGAGCCTACCTTTCCATCCAGGGGTCCCATGTTTAACGAAAGGTACGGCTTGTATGCCTTAGGAATGCCGTTAGCCTTTCCAACTCCATTACCTCCTCAATTCTATTCTCGACCATCCTCAAGCATGGCCTTAGATGATTTTTCTATCTAGCTGCGACCAAACAGCAGGCAGCTGTGAGACTATGGGATATTAGTTTATTTTTTGAAGAATGAATGTTCTCGATTGGCTTTGTCAGGATTATAATCATTTGATCTAGGGGACCTATTATGTCTAAAGTCTGTGATTATGTTTTTAACTATAATCCAGTACCACTGGATTTCAGGGCAGGACCACCACATATGATACAGCCCACCTGGTCCATGGGTATTAAAGATGGTAATATTGGGTTTAAGAAAAGTGTTGCTCCGCGCTGGTGCTGTCCCAATGTAATGTTGCAGGTCACAGTCGATTATAATTGACACGTCCTCGCACAGTAGCGCATGCACTATATTACACGAGAAATATATAGAGACCATTGGCAGCTCTAAAGACACTTAAATCCCAGCACATGTGGAAGGGATCGTGGTAATATGAGGCAATAAACGTAGTATGAAATGGCTTGTTGTCAGCAGCCTACACGTGCAGGGGTATTATAATGATCAGGAGACAGTGTATATAAGTGTGGCAGTCTGTATATCTCTCCGTGGAAGCGAGTTAACCTATCTCGCTCTGTACAAATTGCTGGCAAGAAAATATCTCATAGTGGGTAAATGATTTGAAATTACCTCTGTTTGTCCTGCGCGATGTTGCAATCTTTGTGTCACAGTTGATCCAGGGAAAAGTGTGCCATAACACATACGCTGTATCTCCAAAGCTGTATACCGACAATGAAGCAAGAAGCCAGTCCTGCACTGCTGCTGCGGGTCCGTCCAATCAGAAAGCAGAATCAAGAACACTGTAGAGGATTGGTTAGACACTCGAACAAGCCCCAAGCACTCACAACCCACAGGGGTAGGAACAAAAATAAAATAAATTTTATTAAACTACATAATAAAAGTGAGAAACTGGAGACATACTGGGACAAAACAAACAAAACTCTACAGGAGTGAGTTGTGAGTGCTTGGGGCTTGTTCGAGTGTCTAACCAATCTAACCAATCCTCTACAGGAGTGAGTTGTGAGTGCTTGGGGCTTGTTCGAGTGACTAACCAATCCTCTACAGTGCACTATATTACACACCTACGTATATATCTATGGAGAAGATAAAGCGTATTATGCAGAGAGTGAGTTGGAGGATGTGGATAAGGGGCAGAGAAAATCTGACAAAATGATTGCTGACTGGGAGCAGTACTATGAGATCTCTCAGAAAGACATTCACTATATCAACATAAAGCTCGAAGTCTCACAGAAAGAGGTGCACACTCAGCAGCGAACTGGAAGTCTAACGACATGAGGTTCGCTCTGTCAGCACAGAGGTCTGTAAATTGAAGGATGCTAATGAAAAGATCCTGATTTTCAGACTGTAAAAAGAGAGAATACAAGTCTGAAAGAGGAAGTTTCAGATTTAACTGACCAGATCAGTGAAAGGAATGAAAAGCTTCACCAGTTAGAAAAAATGAACAGGAAAAGTTAAAAGAATGGAGAATTCAGAGAGAATGCTGCAAAGAGAACGTGACTCCCTGGAACAACGCACACAAGCAGAGCACATACTGCAGAGCCAGCTACAAGATCTGCGTACACATGTACAGAAGGCCGAGGAGAAGCCACGAACTCTGAGAAACCTAATGCTTGTTGGGAGAAAGGGATAAGAGAAGCCATATGCTCGGGAGGTGAGAGGGAGAAAGGGATTGGAGAGGCCTCATTTTTCTGCGGAGCAGGAGGAGACAGAGATCAAAGAGATATGATGCTTCAGAAGGTGGGGAAGAAGGATCCAGAAAAGCCTGATGTTTGAGGAGTGGACTGGGGATGAAATGGACAGGAGAAGCATGGTCCTTTGGGACTAACGCATATAGTTGTGTTGGGTTATGGCTTAATCAGCCCACAAGTTAGGTTAGATAACTCACTCGCCCCAGGGAACTTATCCAAATGTTTTTGTTTTATTGACCAATAAATACCTAGATACACCAAAAAAAGCGGACCTGCACTAGTAACCATCAATCGTCAAAATCCAGGGGCAGCATGGAGGCGGTGAGATGGTGACAACTCACGACATCTACTACATAACTTGCTATTTTTTATGCTTTCACAAATCGTACACAATGTGAGTACGACTCGTATCTTTTAAACAAACTTTTTACTACTCGACCTGTACATTTATTTATTTATTTATTTATTAAATATTTTACCAGGAAGTAATACATTGAGAGTTACCTCTCGTTTTCAAGTATGTCCTGGGCACAGAGTAAGACAAATAATACATGGTTACAAATACAGTTACATAAATGAACAGGGTATACATTATATACAAGACATTGCGTGCACAGTTAAAGAAAATATATATTATGGGCGTATGAAACAGTTACAGACCAGGTTAAAATGTGAGACAGCCTTAGATTTGAAAGAACTTAAACTGGTGGTGGATGTGAGAGTCTCTGGTAGGTTGTTCCAGTTTTGGGGTGCACGGTAGGAGAAGGAGGAATGGCCGGATACTTTGTTGAGCCTTGGGACCATGAACAGTCTTTTGGAGTCTGATCTCAGGTGATGAGTGCTGCAAGTATTAGGGGTGAGGAGCTTGTTCAGATAGCTGGGTAGCTTGCCCATGAAGAATTTAAAGGCAAGACAGGAAAGGTGAACTTTGCGCCTAGACTCTAGTGATGACCAATCTAGTTCTTTGAGCATTTCGCAGTGATGTGTGTTGTAGTTGCATTGGAGAACAAAACGACAAATTGAATTGTAGACGGTGTCAAGTTTGCTAAGGTGGGTTTGAGGTGCCGAGCCATATACTATGTCTCCATAGTCAATAATTGGCATTAGCATCTGCTGTGCGATACGCTTTCTGACCAGGAGATTTAGGGAGGATTTGTTCCTGTAAAGTACCCCTAGTTTGGCATAGGTCTTGGTTGTCAGGGTATCAATGTGCATCCCGAATGTTAAGTGGGAGTCCAACCACATGCCCAGGTATTTAAAACTAGTAACAGGAGTTAGGGTGGTGCTAGCGTTGGTTCTAATCTGGAGCTCAGTCGCTGGAAGCTTTAAAAATTTAGTCTTGGTCCCAAATACCATTGTTACAGTCTTGTCAGTGTTTAAAAACAGTTTGTTTTGGGAAATCCAGTTTTCGAGTCTCAAAAAGTCAGACTGAAGTATGTGTTGAAGGTCAGAGAGGCTATGGCTGTGTGCATATAGGATTGTGTCATCTGCATACATGTGTATTGAAGCTTCCTTACAAGCTGTTGGAAGATCATGAATGAACACTGAGAAGAGTAGGGGGCCCAGAACAGAGCCTTGCGGGACACCACAAGTGATATCCAGGGGGTTCGAGTTAGAGCCTGAGATGGACACATGTTGGGATCTACCTGATAGGTAGGACTGAAACCAGTTTAAAGCATGCTTCCCTATTCCAGAGCTCTGGAGTTTGTTAAGCAGGATAGCATGATCAACTGTGTCAAAAGCCTTTGCAAAATCTAGGAATACTGCACCAGTGAGTTGTCCCCGTTCCATTCCACACTGGATTTCATTGCAAACTTTTAGCAGGGTAGTTACGGTGGAGTGTTTGGGACGAAAGCCAGATTGGAATTGGCTAGGGAAAATTGACTTGGTGTAGAAATTGCTTAATTGGGAGTGGACACATTTTTCCATTACTTTGGATAGAATTGGGAGAAGGGAGATTGGCCTGTAGTTTGAGACAGTGTTTTTGTCCCCACTTTTGAAGATTGGGACAACTCTGGCAGTTTTCCAAGTCTTAGGGATATGGCCTGCAGACAGGATAGAGTTGACTATGGAAGCAATTGGTTTGGCAATGGCTGGGGAACCAAGTCGTAGGAACCTAGATTGTAGTAAGTCAGGTCCGCATTGGCTGTTTAGTTTTAGTTTGAGGAGCGCTTGTGTAATCTCCTCTTCAGATACTGGGCCAAATTGAAAATTGTGGGCAGGGTTGGGATGCGGTGGGGCTATGTGTGTACTCCCAGGGTGAGATTCAGATTTGTGGTTTGGGCTGCGTTTTGCTAATAAGTTAGTGGCACACCCCACAAAGTAATCATTGAATGCATTTGCAATGTCAGTGGGGTTTGTCAAAGTAATATCCCCCTTAGTGATGTTACTTGGTTGTTGATGGTTAGGAGGCTGGAATATATTGTAGATAACTTTCCAGAAGTTAGCTGGGTTTGATGTATTTTGGTGGAGATTGTCAGAGTAATATTGTGCTTTTGCATGCCTTGTTTGCCTTGGGCACATGTTCCACATGCATCTGTAGTGATTGAGATCCTTGGTAGTGCCAGTTACTTTGTAGCTTTTCCACAAGGTATCCCTGAGCTGGTAGAGTGCAATAAGGTCAGTTGTAACCCATGGAAGGTGGGCCCCCTGTACCCTTATTTTGCGTAGTGGAGCATGGGTATCGCAGAGTTTTAAGAACTCTGATTGGAAATAGTCAAGCGCAGAATCAGGGTCGGGAATTAAATCGAGTCTGTGCCATGGGCAGTTGGTAAGGTCATCCAGAAACTGTTGTGGGTTAAAGTTCTTAAATGTTCTGGTGAGGAGAACTCTAGGGCTTGAATGGGGCGGTTTAATTTTCCTTACACAGTACACTATTGCATGGTCACTGAAAATATCAGGAAGGATGCCAGAGGATTGGATTCTGCTGGGGTTTGAGGAGAGAATCCAGTCTAGCAAGGAATGGTTATGTGATTTCAGGTTTGTCCGTGTGGGTTGGGAAATGAGTTGTGATAGGTTAAGTGACTTGAGTTGTATCTGGATTTTGTGGTTTTTAGGGTCAAGCCAATTGAAGTTGAAATCCCCAAGAATTAGAAACAATGGTCCTGTCGTTTGGAATGTCATGTGAGGTCATTTATGACATGATGTATGATGACATCAGCAAAGCATGGGGGGAGTTAAGGTTGCTTGTCATACTTTTGGAGGGTTTGCTTACAAGCTTTAACTACACTTTGAAAAACACTGTTAATGTAATATGTATATTTAAGACTAGACTAACGCATATAGTTGTGTTGGGTTATGGCTTAATCACCCCACAAGCTAGGTTAGATAATTCACTCGCTCCAAGGAACTTATCCAAATGTTTTTGTTTTACTGACCAATAACAACCTAGACACACCAAAAAAGCGGACCTGCACTAGTAACCATCAGTCTTCAAAATCCAGGGGCAGCATGGAGGCGATGAGATGGTGACAACTCACGACGTCTACTACATAACATGTTTTTTATGCTTTTACAAATCGTACACAATATGAGTACGATTCCTTTCTTTTAATCAAAGTTTTTACTATTCAACCTGTACAATGGTTTCTATTTCTGTCTTTCACTGAGCCACCAATTATCTGACTCCCCTACACAAGGAGAACATCGCCACAGTCTTGGACCTACCTATTTTATACCTACTACACTGTGAGGGAGCACGGTGTGCATACTACACTGTGAGTAGGCCCTCTATATGAGCCAAAACATACATATGACCTACAACGATTACAAGACACCTGCACTTGGATGCCATTTTGTTTCTTCTTTCTCCTGTTGATTTTCTCCCATGCTTCCCCTGAATTTTGAAGACAATTTAATCTTAATAGGGACCAGTGAAGACAGCTGACACCAGAGGGTTTGAGCAGAGGTTAACAACTTAATTATTTTGTTTAATTATTTCACATATTCACTTTCACTGTGTGCACTATTTTTATTGAAAATATAGGCACAGTCACAGAAGCAACACAATATTATTGTCTTATCACTATTTTTCACTTTGTTCATTGATTCTATAAACACTTAATACGTGGATTCTGTGGGAGCGCCTATTTATCACATTGTTGTTTGTTGTTTCTAGTAACCATCAAATTCATATATAACAGTAATTATACAGCTAAATGCTACGGTGATGAGTGTCAATGCTTCTCTGAGGTACAAATAAATTATATAAACCAGAAAAGGTCATATACACAGATGTGATCAGAAACCTCAAGAGGCACTCGGAGAGTACCTCAACATATAAATCAATAATTTATTACATGACAATACAAATAAGCTAAACAATCCATAGACTATCCCAATAAATGCCTTGGGCAGTTTGAGTTTAGAAAGAAGAAAAACAGGTCTTTTAAAAATATATGTTAATTCTTGGTGTACCAGATTATTAAAATACTGAATGGTACTATTGTGTTGCTACGGGCAGCCTGGCAAGGAAATGAAAGGTTAAACCCACTGGTTGCCCTACCTGTCAAGAAAGCGGTTCTAAATTGTAGGCTTATGTGGACATTTTATTACAGTCAAAATGGCTGACACTGTGTATATTATGTCCCCCTATAAAATTGGGAAATATACTGTGTTTATTTTACCATTGGGATTTGTAAGACTCCATTGTGTGGTAGGCTGGTAATCTACTCAGCCCGGCCATCACACAATGGAGGTCTGAGCCATAAAATAATTTGTGTTAGGTGAGGAGATTGGGAACACTGTGGGAGTGGGAAGCGCCTGTACTCAGATCGGGGGAGCATATACTTCAAAAGCGGAACAATTGTTCATCACTGACCGAGGCGTCTTCCTCTACAGGAGATATCAGGCTGAAACTCGTGACCATGGCTTGGGTCCTAATCCCGCCGGCACATTTTCCATTGCTCAGTTTAAATTTCTCACCATCCTCTATGGGCTGTCCTAAAGCACTGTTACCTCCCATATATAAGGGATCTGTCCGAACATCCAGGATGACTGCTGACAGGAAGTGACATCTTCTCCGAAGCTACCACAGCCATCTTGCTTACTGGAAATCCCTGCCCTCGCAGGAAGTAAACCACATAGCAGGCAGCTGCTATCCAACTTTGCTTGTGCATAATACTTGTACCGTGTCCCGTCTGAGCTCTGCCTTGCCTTTATTTTTCCTGTCGCCTGTCTCGACCTTGGAACTGAATCTGACTACTCCTTGCCTAAATCGACCTCGGAACCGGACTGGACTACCCCTGCATCCCAGGCCTCTGATCCCAGGCCAAGGTCGGTGCATTACCCCCTACCTCTGCCCTGCAGGTCCGTATCCTGTCTTGCAGTCAGCAACGTTACACGAGCCTAGCTGAATAGCAACTGCCTGCTACTTAAAGGCCAGAGACAGTTGCTGGCAATGAGGTCCAAAGAGAGGCTTACTTCCTGTGAGAGCAGGGATTTTCAGGAAGCAAGACGGCCGTGGTAGCTTTGGAGATGATGTCATTTCCCGACAGCAGTCATCCTGGATGTTCGGACAGATCCCTTATACCATTGCACTGACTGGTTCATGTCAGGCAAGGTCCAATTAACATGACAGTATCAAGTTTCCTGCCTTTTTTATTACTGTGGTATTGCTATGATCCCAGTATATTGGCCAAAGCAAATGGTTTATCCCCCTGTATGAATCCTCTGGTGTTTGTGGAGACGGTCCTTCCGTGAAAAGCTTTTCCCACACTCAATACATCTGAAAGGTTTCATCCCTGTGTGAATCATCTGGTGCCTAGAGAGGTTTCTCTGATCAATGAATTGTTTCTCACACACCGAACATGTGTAAGGTTTCTTCCCTGTATGAATCATCTGGTGTGTGAGGAGATGGTCCTTCCGTGAAAAGCTTTTCCCACACTCTGTACATTTGTAAGGTTTTTCCCCTGTATGAATCATCTGGTGTTTGAGGAGGCTTCTCTTATCACCAAATTGTTTCTCACACACACTACATCTAAAAGGTTTAACCCCTGTATGAATCCTCTGGTGACTGGTGAGTTTGCTCCGATCAATGAATTGTTTCTCACACACTGGACATGTGTAAGGTTTCTCCCCTGTATGAATCCTCCGGTGTCTGAGGAGGCTTCTCTTATCACTGAATAGTTTCTTACACTCTGTACATGTGAAAGGTTTCTCCCCTGTATGAATCCTCTGGTGTTTGACAAGGCTTTTCTCTTCACTGAACTGTTTCTTACACTCTGTACATGTGTAAGGTTTCTCCCCTGTATGAATCCTCTGGTGTCTGAGGAGGCTTCTCTTATCACTGAATAGTTTCTCACACTCTGTACATGTGTACGGTTTCTCCCCTGTGTGAATCTTCTGGTGTGAGAGAAGATTGCTCTTCTGCGAAAAATGTTTTCCACACTCTGTACATGTGTAAGGTTTCTCCCCTGTATGAATCCTCTGGTGTGTGAGGAGGCTTCTCTCATCGCTGAATAGTTTCTCACACTCTGTACAGGTGTAAGGTTTCTCCACTATGTGAATCTTCTGGTGTGTGTGGAGTTGGTCCTTCCGTGAAAAGCTTTTCCCACACTCACTACATCTGAAAGGTTTGTTCCCTGTATGAATCCTCTGGTGTCTGAGGAGGCTTCTCTTTTCACTGAATTGTTTCTCACACTCTGTACATGTGTAACGTTTCTCCCCTGTGTGAATCCTCTGGTGTGATACAAGATTCCCTTTCAATGAAAAATGTTTCCCACAGTCTGTACAGGTAAAGGATTGCTTGCTAGTGTGGACACAAAGGTGTGTGGTCAAATCCATATTCAGTGAGAAGCTTTCCCCACACTTACAACAAATGAAAAGCGGAGTACTGCAGCTCCTTCTTGAATCGCTGTCGTATTTTTTGCTTGACCCCATCTTAGAGTCAGTCTGTGCTGTGAGCTGTACAAGGCCTGTAAATTGACCATCATGTGGCACTGGTTCCTTGCACATATTCAACATGTGGTAGGAATCATTGGTTTTCGGCACTTCAGCGCTGCAGGAAGTGGAGCAGCTTTTGGACATGCAAGAGCTCCAGTTCTGCTCCTCGTTCAGGCAGTTCTCTAAAAAAAAGTAAACAAAAAAGACAAAACATTTGAGCTCTCAATCTGTAAAGCAAATGAATAAAAAATACTTTGCAGAATCTACTTCATCACTACTTAATTAACAAAATGTTTTGTTTACTCTATAACCATGGCTTTAAAATAGTGGTCCTGGATATCCCAAACCCCCAAATGACTTTGGTGGTGTTCCCCAAAGACCGGCAATATGTTTCTGGCAGTTCACACAGCAAATTCATTTTGATAGTGTGACGGTGAAGAGTACGCAGGCCAGTAAATAAAGGTATTTGGCCCGGCTGGGTGCCCTTGAGCCCTATTGGGGAATTGTGATTGTCAGCTCTTCAACCCAATCATGGCATGTAACTGCATTTGTAATAAAAGGTGTATGCGTATTTTTACTATTCCAGGAGTGCCAACCAGCAGAGAGGTGCAGGGCGTGAGTTTTGGGGTGATTTTACGGTAAAATGTTGTCAGGGTGTGTTTGGATAGAAGGGGGCCAATGTTGCGGGTTACCCTGAAAGATGTACTCAGGAATCCCCCCAGATCCTTTGGACATGAGGAACACAGACCACCGGATAAAATCCTCCCTAGAAAGCAGTTGCAGCTCAGCGCTAAATCTCCCTACTTCAGCACAAACCAAGAACAGTAAGACTGGGCAGGGAATTGAATTACATTCAAAAGTCCCCGATATATGCCCAAAATAAAAACAGAATTAAGGGGGGGTTCAGTGTATCATTTGGCAAGGTTTCTCTGTATAAGTGGAAAATAAATGGTTTTAAAAGTACCCAAGGTATATATTTTGATTAAAGTAAGCTTCAAAGGCAATCCAGGATATGGAGGTGTTAACCATTTTGTTAGCAAGGGGGGGTAGAGGAAGAGAATTTCAATAATCCCTCCTGGCCAGTTTCAAAGGCAGACCAGGATATGGAAGTGTTAAACCTTTTGTTAGCAATGAAGAGAATTTCAAAGCCACCCTGGCAAACGGCTGCTCTGCCCAGACTGAGCGGTGCCAGATAGAGGGGACGGGCCTCTTATGCTAAGCAGCCAAGGTGCAAAGTTGGCACATGCCCAGAGCAGACTGAGAAGCCCCTCTGCCATGTTTGCAAAATAGTGGCAACTCCGTGATAGGGGGAAGAAATTATTCCCACGGAGTAGATTGACTGCGTGGGTTAAGTATAGGCCTGTTTAGTGCATAAAAAACCCTGCAGCCCATTGGGAAGCAGTTCCATCATGTAACAAGAATCATCATGCAGTGAAAGATCCATCCTGTAACCAGACTTAACATCGTAACTAGTAAATGTGTTTTTGTTGTAATTGTAAATCAAGCTGTGTATGTTCATTCTGTAAATAAATAACAATTTATTTTATCTCTTGCTTTGCTCAATCAAAGGATCCGGGTATTAAGGTGTTAAAAGCATTGGTCTCCCGTGACAGATAGACATATGTATTCATTCTATACGTGTACATTTACATACTCCAAATCATAATTTACATTGAACTTGTCCATGAGAAGTAAAGTTAAGGAAATCGTGGTCTATCATACTAGTGAGTTAGTGATATCAACACAATCTGACAGAAATATATAGTGTAAAGATAGGTGAGAGAAGTATAGATGGGCATCTAAACACGCCCAATTGCTCCATGTTG
Organism: Ascaphus truei; assembly: GCF_040206685.1. Taxonomy (NCBI): domain Eukaryota; kingdom Metazoa; phylum Chordata; class Amphibia; order Anura; family Ascaphidae; genus Ascaphus; species Ascaphus truei. Next base: position 8,645,392 of record NC_134504.1, read on the forward strand.
TGTCTTACATCGTGGATGAGGTTGAAATAAAGACGTATGTCCATCAAGTTCAACCTCTGCTATATTTAGACAACAGATACTCCATCCTATATTTTTATATTTACTATATATATTGATCCAGAATAAAGCAAACAAACAACCCAAGTGAAATATCATAAGAGGAAAAATACATTCCTTCCTGACTCCAAATAATGGCAATTAGATTTCTCCCTGGATCAACATCCTTTCCATGTTCACTTATTTGGTATATCCCTGTATACCTTTCATTTCATCACTTCATTTCTATTACATTGCACAGTCAGTCAGTCTCCATTGTCCACTCCTCAGGCGTTCAAACGGGGAACTGATTGTTAATGAAACCAGGGCGTGGTCTGACCGAGTGATTGGACCTATAGACGATGGGATTAACCCAGGGGTCTGGAACCTCTCAAGGAAGAGCCATTTATAAAAAAAAAAAAATATTTCCCTGAAATATTCAGAGAGCCGCAACACATTCATGAATATTACACCCCCACCAACATATACACACACACACACACACACACACACACACACACACACATTGTATACACACTAATAGGTACATACGACAAAATATATGGGGGAAACAAAATGCATCTCACAAAGGAGAGCACGCAAGGGGGGGGGAAGGAGAGCGCGCAAGGGAGGGGGGAAAGGAGAGCGCGCAAGGGGGGGGGAAAAGGAGAGCCCGCAAGGGGGGGGGAAAAGGAGAGCCCGCAAGGGGGGGGGGGAAAGGAGAGCCCGCAAGGGGAGGGGGGGAAAAGGAGAGCCCGCAAGGGGAGGGGGGGAAAAGGAGAGCGCGCAAGGGGGGGGGGGGGAAAGGAGAGCCCGCAAGTGGGGGGGGGGAAGGAGAGCGCGCAAGGGGGGGAGGGAGAAAGGAGAGCGCGCAAGGGGGGTGGGAGAAAGGAGAGCGCGCAAGGGGGGGGGGAGAAAGGAGAGCGCGCAAGGGGGGGAGAAAGGAGAGCGCGCAAGGGGGGGGAGAGAAAGGAGCGCGCGCAAGGGGGGGGGAGAAAGGAGCGCGCGCAAGGGGGGGGAGAAAGGAGAGCGCGCAAGGGGGGGGAGAAAGGAGAGCGCGCAAGGGGGGGGGAAAGGAGAGCGCGCAAGGGGGGAGGGGGAAAGGAGAGCGCGCAAGGGGGGGAGAAAGGAGAGCGCGCAAGGGGGGGGAGAAAGGAGAGCGCGCAAGGGGGGGGGAGAAAGGAGAGCGCCCAAGGGGGGGAGAAAGGAGAGCGCGCAAGGGGGGGGAGAAAGGAGAGCGCGCAGGGGGGGGGAAAGGAGAGTGCGCAAGGGGGGGGGAGAAAGGAGAGCGCGCAAGGGGGGGGGGGAGAAAGGAGAGCGCGCAAGGGGGGGGGAGAAAGGAGAGCGCCCAAGGGGGGGAGAAAGGAGAGCGCGCAAGGGGGGTGGGAGAAAGGAGAGCGCGCAAGGGGGGTGGGAGAAAGGAGAGCGCGCAAGGGGGGGGGAGAAAGGAGAGCGCGCAAGGGGGGGGGAGAAAGGAGAGCGCGCAAGGGGGGGGAGAGAAAGGAGCGCGCGCAAGGGGGGGGGGAGAAAGGAGAGCGCGCAAGGGGGGGGAGAAAGGAGAGCGTGCAAGGGGGGAGAAAGGAGAGCGCGCAAGGGGGGGGGGAAAGGAGAGAGCGCAAGGGGGAGGGGGAAAGGAGAGCGCGCAAGGGGGGGGAGAAAGGAGAGCGCGCAAGGGGGGGGAGAAAGGAGAGCGCGCAAGGGGGGGGAGAAAGGAGAGCGCGCAAGGGGGGGGGAGAAAGGAGAGAGCCCAAGGGGGGGAGAAAGGAGAGCGCGCAAGGGGGGGGAGAAAGGAGAGCGCGCAAGGGGGGGGAAAGGAGAGCGCGCAAGGGGGGGGGAGAAAGGAGAGCGCGCAAGGGGGGGGGAGAAAGGAGAGCGCGCAAGGGGGGGGGAGAAAGGAGAGCGCGAAAGGGGGGGGAGAAAGGAGAGCGTGCAAGGGGGGGGGGGAGAAAAGAGAGCGCGCAAGGGGGTGGGGGAGAAAGGAGAGCGCGCAAGGGGGGGGGGAGAAAGGAGAGCGCGCAAGGGGGGGGGGAGAAAGGAGAGCGCGCTGTTTTTCCAAATGCATTTCCAACCTTTATACTCGTGTGAGACATATTGCTCCTGTAACTCTGCTGCATGTGGTTTGTTCCAGAATAATCAGCAGGCCTAGGGGCTTCCTATGAGAGGCAATTAACCCTGAATATTCCCTAAAGGTGACCATACTACTTGTAACAAGATAACCTTTGATTACCCCAAAGTATGTTATGGTTCTCACCATTGACACTAAATGAATCTATTTCACTCTTTATTGAGGTCACTTGATCCTCAGCGTTTGGTTCTTCTTTCTCCGACTTAATCTCTAATCGCTCCGGTACAACCGTTGGAAAACCTGGCAATAAGAAAAGGAAAACCCATCATGTAAAGCTGGGATTTGGGGCTTTTCTTGTGATATCACCTTCTCTGATATTGGTATAATATAATACCCATCGTAAAGAAATGTTTTACTAGCCCTTCTGGCAGCGGGGGGGGGGGAGAGAAAGAGAGAGAAAGAAAAAGAGAGAGAGGAAGGAGAGAGTGCACGCAAGGGGGGGGGGGGGGGGGAAGGAGTGAGAGAGCCCTTGAAAAACTGTTCTGTTTTTCCAAATGTATTTCCAACCTTTATACTCGTGTGAGACATATTGCTCCTGTAACTCTGCTGCGTGGGGTTTGTTACAGAACAATCAGCAGGCCTAGGGGCTTCCTATGAGAGGCAATTAACCCTGAATATTCCCTAAAGGTGACCATACTACTTGTAACAAGATAACCTTTGATTACCACAAAGGATGTTATGGTTCTCATCATCAACAGCAAATGAATCTATTTCTCTCTTTATTGTGGTTAGATGAGCCTCAGTGTTTGGTTCTTCTTTCTCAGACTTAATCTCTAACGTCTCTGGTACAATCACTGGGAAACCTGGCAACAAGAAAAGGAAAATCCATCATGTAAAGCTGGGAGTGGGAACTCTTTCTGTGATATCACTATACAGAAATACTGTAGAAGAAGAAGACGAATGGCGCACAGCCAGAGAGCCAGGTGTAGGATAAAACTGCTATTCTTTATTCGTGCATGCAGGAAGACAGGTAACCCCCTTGGGGGACAAAAACAGGAACCTCCAGAAATACTGTATACTGATTCCTAAGGGGAGGGGATAGGTCATTTATTGTATTTTATTATTAGCCCAGAGTGATGAGTGCTGAAAACATGCTGGAGTTTATGGCGCTACCAATGTTCAAACCTCACTAATGATAACAATATTCTCAATATAACCTTAGACAAATCATGTGTTTGTTTGTTAATAAAACTTATAATTGTATCCATGCTTTAATGTTATTCTCCTCAATATTGTAGACATTTCAGTCCATTTTTAAAACAAATTGAATAGAAGACAAGTAAGGATACAAGGTTACTTACCACCAACATTAAATGAATCTATTTCTCTCTTTATTGGGTTCAGATGATCCTCAGCGTTTGATTCTTCTTTCTCCGACTTAATCTCTAATCGCTCCGGTACAACCGTTGGAAAACCTGGCAATAAGAAAAGGAAAACCCATCATGTAAAGCTGGAATTTGGGGCTGTTCTTGTGATTTCACCTTCTCTGATATTGGTATAATGTAATACCCGTCGTAAAGAAATGTTTTACTAGCCCTTCTGACAGAAAGTTGACAAATATAGTTGAAGACATATTACATTTTACCGGCTGGTAGATCTATAAAAACATAAGATTAATTAGTTTGGGAGTTTGACTCATGTTAGCTATGGCACACCTGTGAGCACGTGACCAGTATATGGGACAATGGTTAATACACACAGCTATCTAGCCAATTCACTTTTCTCCATGCATGATCCCTCAAACAAATATCTCCCCTCCATCCGTCCCAAAATACCATCTGACATGAAGGGCACACTTGTGAGCACGTGACATATGCAACCAGGGTTAACACACACCACTAACTAGCTGCCTCACCTTTCTCCTTCGCAAGGTACTTCAAATCAGTTCATATTTACTGTGACTCTGTTATAACATAAATTTAACCTGCTAATACCACCACCACCAGAAGAATGATTAAATGTACGTACAGAGTTTATGGTCTCTGATTATTAAGGAAACTGTATACCTAACCATACGCATTAACAGAGTGGGAGGAAACGCATATACAAGATGAAATGTCCAAATAATTGACATGGCGTCCTAAACAGTGGCTTTGGGATCTAGTCACATGGAGGCTGTGCAGCCAGGAAGCGCCCCTACCAGAGTTATCACTGGGCGATCCGTACCCAACCATCCCTACAGCTTTGACGTCAGATGCCCCGACGGACACGGAAGAGGAGAGACGAGCTCCACCAGCAGCCCACGAGTAGTGGAAGATAGAAAACTGAAGGGAGGCGGTGAGCGGAGCGGTGACCTTTCAATTCACTTATTGAGTGATATATGCCTGTATTTTACTTGCACATTGTAAGTGCGCATTTTGTATTTTTTACATAAAGATTTCGTTTATCAGTCTGATCTGCACTATGTAGTTCTTCCATTTCTCCCAACATCGCATCTCATCATCGGTTGTGCCATTGAGGGGAGTCCCTGTCAACACATATCCACCACACCTAACGGGTAGCAGCCCTTCTTGCAAGTGCCTTTTATTCATCTGCATCCTGTGAGTAGGCTGGGCATATGAGCCAAGCACATACAGAGTGCCTTATCTCAGATTTACATACATCTGCACTTATATTGTGTGTTTTGTTTGTCTTTTTTCCCTTACATGCTCCCCCTGGATTGTTTGAGAATTTTATTTATTATAACTACCATAACTGCTAACTGCAAAATAACCAGATATCCCCTCTGTGCAAATTTCAGAGTCCTCAAAATATATACAATACTCACTTAACGAGTGGGGATCCATGCTGGTAGTGGGCAGTGCTCCTCTGTCCATGCTGGTAGTGGGCAGTGCTCCTCTGTCCATGCTGGTAGTGGGCAGTGCTCCTCTGTCCATGCTGGTAGTGGGCAGTGTGCCTCTGAAGGTGCTCAGATAGGATGATCCTTGATTTAGATTTGGTGGATGCCAGCTGTACCTGTATAAAAGAGAAGAAATGTAATTAGTACAATCCGTTTTCTTGGACAAATATACAGCATTTAGTATAAGCTTTCAAGCCTAAAATTATTAAACACAAAACAATCCCAAAAGGAGTCAGAGAGACAGGGACACCAACACCCACATCTGGTCCATCCTCAAACAGGAACCTGAATTTCAAACACTATAAAATACTTTAATGGCTGAGGATTGCTATAACATAACCATCTAGTATAAAGAGTCAGGGATCAACAGCTATAAGAATAACAATGCCCTCCTAGTGCAACATAGTAACACACTGTACAGTGCTATAGTATAAATAAATAAAGCAGATACATCTGGTGCTCCCGTTTGGCATCAGAGAGACTTGTATGTATGTATGTATATGTATGTGTGTATGTATGTATGTGTGTATGTATGCATGTATGCATGTATGTATGTATGTATGTATGTGACCTGTGGGGAGAAAAGGGAAGGGATTTTAACCCCTGCTCTGCCTAAAATGATAGGTTGATAGTAGTGCTAAATAAAACGTATTATTTTATTAGAACGTGTACAAACACTAAACGACGATAGGTAGTTGGGCTAATAGTTAAAATGTTGCCAAAGTCTAGGTGGTGTCAATTCAGTGTAGGCGCCTTTCTGAGAGCATAATGCTGCTCTTTGGTTAAATAGGGGACCAAGATCAGTCATTCTAGTGGAATATAATGTTTGTTTTTTTTGCGTGTTCACTGGGTTAGTTCTTGTAATGTCTCCGAAGATTTATTCATATGAAGAAGTGGACTATATATTTGAAAATGTGCCTGATACCCTTATAGGTTAATCTAAGAATCCTAAAAGTATCTAGGTGTAAGTGGACCCTTTGAAAATCGTAGTATATTAAATTGTAGTATAATTGGGTTAAGCTTACAAAAAGTATTCTCCCTTAATAATGGGAATATAGGCATTTGTGTTGAAACCTTGCTATATGTGTGTGACAAGCCGATTTAAATTGCTGGATCCATGAATTTCAATTCTGTAGCCACTGAAAGGGTTAAAAGGATTCCCATACAAATATTCCCTAGGATATAATGTTCAGATAAGAGTGTATATATATCTCCATCAGGCAGTTATTTTAATGTACCGTTAGAAGTGTTACTTATGTTTTTTTATGCACACTTCATTTTCTCTGGGAAACATATGGTTACAAAATGCCTTTGAGATGCATCAGTTGGTCAGACCTCCCTGTGTATGGAGCCCCTTTGAGACAGTTATCCTATAACTTCACAGGCACAATATATAGCAATCCTGCCACAGTGACAGATATAACAGCCTGACACCCAAGTGACCATAGAGGATAACAGCCCAGGTATATCTGCAGGGTACCTTGCAGTTAGGAGGGGGGTCCCCGGCGGTTAGGGGGGCTCTGGTCTCTCCTCTGCTGCAGTCACAGATCCGGGTCACTGCTATTTTTCTAATGGTCTGATTTCTCAGGAAGTGGAAACACTGACTACATCCGGGTCACAGCTGTGTGTCCCACTGCGCATGCTCACACTAAGGGGATCATGGGAGTTGTAGTTTCTATAGACTTCATTACAGAATAAGTGTCACATACAGTGTAGCTTGGAAACATTTCTCTCACAGACAGGGCTGGGGCAGCACAGGCAGGGCTGGGGCAGCACAGGCAGGGCTGGGGCAGGACAGGCAGGGCTGGTATGTGTCTGGGAAGTGCAGGTTGCGCTGATTTTATCATTTCATTTATTTTCCAAGTTCCAGCTGAGACAATAACAAGCCCCCCTTCTCCCCACACAGAGAGACCCCCCCGCTCCCAACACAGAGCCCCCCCCCCCTGCCACCACACAGAGATCCCCCCCCCGCTCCCCACACAGAGACCCCCCCCCCCCCCTGCCTCCCCACACAGAGTCCCCCCTCTGCTCCCACACAGAGCCCCAGTTGGTATATGGGGACGGATTTCTCGGAGATATTGTTAATTTGAGGGACCTTTGTGAGGGTGAAAGTGGGACAGCTTTTGAACTTTGTATTAACCCTTGACCGTAGGCAGGTCATGTGCTCACAGGTGTGCCGTACGTGACATGGTTTAGACCAGGGGTGCGCAAGATTTTTTCAGGGTGACGCAGCGCTTACAGAGGCCCCACACTCTTCCCCTAAGCATTTAAATTAAATGCAGTGGATTGTACGCAAAGCCTCTGTTAGTTCCCTTACATTGTCGCTGATGGCTTTGGGTGACACGTCGCCATGGCAACGTGGCATCACGTGACCCGCAACGTAATTTAGCGGTGAAGGTAAGGGGGGAGGAAAGTTTACACACCCCTGGTTTAGACACGTGAGTTGCATCAATAGATTCAGCCGATCGTCACGGACGCAACGAGACTAATCACGACTGTCTTAATCCTAAATTTGAGTGACAAGTGGATATCTGTCCTTGCCACCTCTTACCCATGCAGTGCCTGGTCTCAGTACATGCCACTCTGTGCCACTAACACAGTAGATTAAATCACATGATTTTCCCATTTTTATTAAAGTCTTTGAATGAAAGCACACGCTGTGTGTCACCTCTCTCTGGAATGCACCAGCAATTATTCACAAATGTTTTGATTTTTTTGGAGGTTGCCAGTGTTTGGGGGACTGTTGGCCATATACATCAAGGGCTCATAAGAAATTATCCGCCTCTTCTGGGAATCTTAACCAAAATTGCTTCCCGTCTTTGCTCACCACTAATCGGAATAGGAAAGCCCATCTATAGCAGATCTCGTTATCTGAGGACCGCTGTGACTGGACGGTGGCTTCTTCTTGAGATTGTAGATCTGGAAAGATCTTGGAAACTCTGGATCATGGAGTCTTCAAAGTCCACACAATCTTGATTCCTGCAGCCTCTTATTATGTTCTCCTTAGTAGTGTAATAGTGTAGTTTGACTATTACGTCCCTGCATTTCTGAGGATCCGCGAATCTTGGACCTAAGGCTCAGTGCGCTCTGTCCATATACAGGTCACTTGTTAGAAAAGACGGAACTATTTGGGTAAATAGTTTTGTTAGATGGGGTTGCAACTCACCCGGATCAACTGCTTCCGGGATATTTCTTACTCTAAGGTTTTGCCTCCTTTCCCGATTTTCCAAATAATCGACGGTGTCATTCAGGTTCCTGATTTCGTCGTTAAGTCTCAATAGCTCGTCTTCCATTGCGCCCTGACTGCAGGGATTCTTTGAATTTATTTTCCAGCTGCACTGTTCGTTCTGTCAAGGAAGTCATATCTGCCTTAAATTGAGCAACAGCCTTATCAAGAGCCATTTGAAAGACACCCTGCATCTCTTTAAAAAATCTTTTAAAGCCTTTGAGGGGATTTGGGAATGTTCTCCTGTCTCTTGTTCTGTGTCGATAAAGTTTCCCCCTTGTTGTTGTGGCTGATCCTGTGCACGCGTGGACGCCATCTTGGATTTCGGTAACCGGAGATGCCGTTTTCAAGAGTTAATGGGACACTGAAGGGGTCGGTAGCTTCTTATTTTTTTTAGGGGGAGGCATCCCTGTAGGTTACGCTGGCGGGGGGGAGGTCTTCTCAAGAAATGTCAACCGATTTGGAGGGCTAAATCATCCGCAATCGTAGCGGAGTCCACGGAGCTGCTTCAGAGTGCTCCCATCCTCCTTTATGCTGCATGCGTGCCCCCCTATATTGTATTTTTAAACCCAAACCGTACCTTCATTAACCCCTCAAGCACCAGATGGACGGAAATACATTGTCATGAGAGAGAGGATTTAGCCCAGGATTAAAGGGGTTACACCCCATTTGGCCACCCTCTACTCTCACCTGGGAAGCAAGGGGTTAACTGGACTGAGGTCCAGCAATGTTTTTTTTTACCTTGCTTCAGTATCCAAATGTTTATTCCCCTGTGTAACTGTAATGTCTCATCCTGGTGTTTGCACTCACACATACACTAGGGTTGATGCGGGAGGGAAGGGGTTAATGTTGATTTAGTGAAAAGCAGAGATTCATTTTTAAAGGGACGAATCCTGTATTTTAAAAATGTGTTAAAGTGCATTTCTGTAACTCCGGTTCGGGAGGTCTCAGAGAGTTGAAATTTGGCCAATATGTAGGGTCACTGTAGGCTTTAAAAACTGGAAGATTTCAACCCACTGGACCCCCCAGGACGGAACTTATTAATATGTGTGTAGATATTAAAGTGTATATGGGATTTTGGATCTGCTCTGAAAATGCAGACTCCATCTGCTATGCTAAATAGGGCAGGAAGGGCATCCTGAAGAATTAGCATAGCCCTGTGATCAAAAGGTAACTGCCCTGATTGTTTACACTAGGGCCAGGAACAACGGAATTGAGTGTTTTCCAAGTGGCCCAGTTCACACCTGCAGGGGAAGGAAAATCTCCTTCAAATAGATTTTTCTAGCCAGCTCAGCGCCTAGGTTGTAAGAGAGGGGGTTGAAATGGTATTAAAACCAGAGTCCTTCCTTACTCAAATGTCTTCATGTATAGTCTTCATGATCTTCATGTATTGCTGTGATGTCTACATCTGAACCTGAATTATGGAAGAAATGGCCCATCCTGTATCCTGATGGCTTTTCTTGTCCAAACCTTTAAGTAAGTGCCTATATTTTGTCTGTTATTTGTATAATCTGTTGTGTTCACCTTTTTCAAGGAATAAATTATATTTTATCATATCTAAGCCTCGTTCAGTTCAACCCAGTTATATTTTGGTGTGTATTATTAATAGCCTGTTTCAAAGCTACCGTCACATACATATCTAATGATATTATCATGACATGGACATTAACCCCTTACCTCCCAGTGATACAGGGGGGGAGAGGGGTTGGAGGGGGAGTGAGGGTCGGGAGGGGAGACAGAGTAAGAGGTGGCTGTGAGAGAGGTAAGGGGGAAAGGGGTGGGGGGAGAGAGGGAGGTAGTAGAGATAGAGAGAGGGAGGTGAGGTGGGGAGATAGAGGTGAGGGGGACATGATCTTTATCAATGTTAACGATCTGTTATTTTCCTCTTTGATATTCTTCTTCATGTTTATTAAGCTCCATGATAATCATGAAGTGAGGGCTGGACTTCATCTCTCAAAACCTGGATGATGTGAAGACGCTGCATGCGTCATGACAACAACACGACTCAGCTGAAGCGATTTGCGCACTCCGGACTCTGCATTATCTTCTCATTATACGACACAGTGGCGCACCTTGTGGGATTCAGAGGCTTTGGCTCCTAAAACAGTGGGGCGATCGAACTCCTGAGCCCATCAATGATCTCTATATTGAACTAGAAGCCGCAGTTGCGTTTGCATAGATTAACTGATAGTACACCAATAATAGAAAAAGGTAACAGTGGTGCTCCCTCAAAAATAGCACAATGTGATTAAGAAACCCAAATGGAGGGCGAGGGCTGAAATGGAGATGATAAATAAAACCAAAATGAAAAAAAAAAAAAAACACAAATGATACTGGCCCTAGTGTTGCTGCAACTCAATCGAACAGGATCATCCCTTAATCCTTGGTATAGGTACAGATGGCGGGGTGATGAGCGCATACAAAAGAAAAAAAAGAGAAAAGACCAATGTACACAAGTGACTGCTTGTGAGGGGGGAGGGAGGGGGGGAGGGAGGAGAGTGATGGACTAATAAATATTTAATAGCTACTCACACGGGCACGTGAGCAAAATCACTCAGCGTTGTCTTTATGTGCGACTAGCTGGTATACCCGGCGTTGCATGGGCGTGGAAGGGCAGGGGGTATGGAGTGGAAGGGCGTGGGGGGGGGCGTGGAAGGGCGGAGGAGGGGAGGGGCGGGGAGGGCAAAGGGCAGGGAGGGGCAGGGGGGCAAAGGGCAGGGAGGGGCGGGGGGGGGGAAAGAGCAGGGAGGGGCGGGGGGGGGCAAAGGGCAGGGAGGGACAGGGGGGGCAAAGGGCAGGGAGGGGCAGGGGGGGCAAAGGGCAGGGGGGGCAAAGGGCAGGGAGGGGCGGGGGGGCAAAGGGCAGGGAGGGGCGGGGGGGCAAAGGGCAGGGAGGGGCGGGGGGGGGCAAAGGGCAGGGAGGGGCGGGGGGGCAAAGGGCAGGGAGGGGCGGGGGGGGGCAAAGAGCAGGGAAAGGCGGGGGGGGGGCAAAGGGCAGGCAGGGGCAGGGGGGCAAAGGGCAGGGGGGGCAAAGGGCAGGGAGGGGCGGGGGGGCAAAGGGCAGGGAGGGGCGGGGGGGCAAAGGGCAGGGAGGGGCGGGGGGGGGCAAAGGGCAGGGAGGGGCGGGGGGGGGCAAAGGGCAGGGAGGGGCGGGGGGGGGCAAAGGGCAGGGAGGGGCGGGGGGGGGCAAAGGGCAGGGAGGGGCGGGGGGGGGCAAAGAGCAGGGAAAGGCGGGGGGGGGCAAAGGGCAGGCAGGGGCAGGGGGGCAAAGGGCAGGGAGGGGCGGGGGGGGGCAAAGGGCAGGGAGGGGCGGGGGGGGCAAAGGGCAGGGAGGGGCGGGGGGGGCAAAGGGCAGGGAGGGGCGGGGGGGCAAAGGGCAGGGAGGGGCGGGGGGGGCAAAGGGCAGGGAGGGGCGGGGGGGGCAAAGGGCAGGGAGGGGCGGGGGGGCAAAGGGCAGGGAGGGGCGGGGGGGCAAAGGGCAGGGAGGGGCGGGGGGGCAAAGGGCAGGGAGGGGTGGGAGGGGCAAAGGGCAGGGAGGGGTGGGGGGGGCAAAGGGCAGGGAGGGGTGGGGGGGGCAAAGGGCAGGGAGGGGCGGGGGGGGCAAAGGGCAGGGAGGAGGGGCAAAGGGCAGGGAGGAGGGGCAAAGGGCAGGGAGGGGGGGCAAAGGGTGGGGGGGGCAAAGGGTGGGGGGGGCAAAGGGCGGGGGGGGCAAAGGGCGGGGGGGGCAAAGGGCGGGGGGGCAAAGGGCGGGGGGGCAAAGGGCAGGGAGGAGGGGCAAAGGGCAGGGAGGGGGGGCAAAGGGCAGGGAGGGGCAGGGGGGGCAAAGGGCAGGGAGGGGCGGGGGGGGCAAAGGGCAGGGAGGAGGGGCAAAGGGCAGGGAGGGGGGGCAAAGGGCAGGGAGGGGCGGCAAAGGGTGGGGGGGGCAAAGGGCGGGGGGGGCAAAGGGCAGGGAGGGGCGGGGGGGCAAAGGGCAGGGAGGGGGGCAAAGGGCAGGGAGGGGCAGGGGGGGCAAAGGGCAGGGAGGGGTGGGGGGGCAAAGGGCAGGGATGGGTGGGGGGGTAAAGGGCAGGGAGGGGTGGGGGGGCAAAGGGCAGGGAGGGGCGGGGGGGCAAAGGGCAGGGAGAGGTGGGGGGGGCAAAGGGCAGGGAGGGGTGGGGCAAAGGGCAGGGTGGGAGGGGGGCAAAGGGCAGGGAGGGGGGGCAAAGGGCAGGGAGGGGGGGGCAAAGGGCAGGGAGGGGGGGGGCAAAAGGCAGGGAGGGGCGGGTGGGGGGGGCAAAGGGCAGGGAGGGGCAGGGGGGCAAAGGGCAGGGAGGGGCGGGGGGCAAAGGGCAGGGGGGCTAAGGACAGGGAGGGGCAAGAGGGCAGGGAGAGGGGAGGGGGGCAAGAGGGCAGGGGGCAGAGGGGCAAAGGGCAGGGGGGCAAAAGGCAGGGGGAAAAGGGCAGGGGGAGGGCAGGGTTTAAAAGGGCAGGGGTCAAAGGGCAGGGGTCAAAGGGCAGGGGGCAAAGGGCAGGGGGCAAAGGGCAGGGGGAGGGAGGGCAGGGGGCAAAGGGCAAGGGGCAAGGGCAGGGGGAGGGAGGGCAGGGGGCAAGGGCAGGGGGAGGGAGGGCAGGGGGCAAGGGCAGAGGGAGGGAGGGCAGGGGGCAAGGGCAGAGGGAGGGAGGGCAGGGGGGAGGGAGGGAAGGGGGCAAAGGGCATTGGGAGGGAGGGCAGGGGGCAAAGGGCATTGGGAGGGAGGGCAGGGGGCAAAGGGCATTGGGGAGGGAGGGCAGGGGGCAAAGGGCATTGGGAGGGAGGGCAGGGGGAGGGAGGAGAGGGGGGGCAAAGTGCTGAGTATACAACTGAACTGTGGTGAAATCTTGGAACAACATATCTACCTGTAAAAACAACATGTCTGTTCTTTTTAACCTGACATTAAATTAACTCCATAAAGAGCAGTAAAAAGGGGAATAATGACTTTTGGAAACACCTAGAGCACATCCTGACCCTACTCGTAAAGTATACTACACTTAGAAGAGTATATTTAACAGGAAAGTTGTATCTTTTTGCACTTGCCACCTTCATCATACATTCCTTCACTCTCTCATAAATACGACTACATGCCTTTTTATTATCACAGCGAAAGGTGCTGAGTGTTTGCGCTATTGAACGTTTGGGAAAGCAAATATAAAAGATAACACTACAAGATGAATAATTTATAGTTAAGACACTAGTAAAGTATTCAAATATTTGCAATCCTAGAAATATTGTATTGGTAATTTAAAGTATATACTGTAATTAGAGTACCCTACAAAGTCCATATTCTATACATTAGAATTGCCATTACAACGGGACGCTACGTGACGTCATGACGCTATACAGTGTCACGTTGCCAACATGGCACCATGTGATCCACGCGGCCATGTTCACTGCTATTGGAAGGGGAGTTGCAGCAGGATCTCGGGAGACGCCGCAAGGGAATTTTTTACATTTTCTCCGGGTTGGCCTTCAGTAGAAGGTGGCAACCCTGCCTGGGACAAGATTTCTTCCCCATCCTTAATTTACAAATGCTTTCAATGTCTGCCCCTCACTGCTTTCATCACTCTCATTCATCCACCCCTCATCCCACCCCTCATCCTTTAATGCCACTCCGTTAAAAAAAAAAAAAAAAAGGAATTGTCAAACAATATGTTAGGTATTTTTAAAATTTTATTTATGAAACGCGCAGATTTATTTATTGTTTTAAATAACATTATTGAAGCAGGGGGTCCCGGAGCTGAATCGCATTAATTTCAGTCCCCGCTTCCCGAGTTAAAGGCTACCTACCGGGCTGCACCAGTCTGGAAGAGATGTGCAGTGAGAGTAGACAGAATCAGTCACTCTCTCCGTGCACATCTAACAGGCGAACATGTGGATTTTTTTTTTATTCCAGATTTTTAGAACAGTAAACATTCAACACAGTATAATACAATACAAAACAATTGACATTTTAAATGATAAAAACATACAACCACAAAACAAGTAAAAATTAGATTCAAATAAAATCTAAAAACATATCAAACCCATATTTAATAGTCCCAGTTGTAGGCATTATTCCCAACATGACAGATATTTCCTCTTAAATCTTTTCACACTATACTGTTACCAATAAACTCTGACCATGGCCGCCAGAGCTCAAATTTTAACCTTGTATCAGTTCTTATATAGGATAATAAACACACAGATACCCAACAAGCTCTGAGAAACCCAACAATTACCACACACAATGTATATATGTCTATATACACACATATATATATATATATATACACATATATATATGTATACACACACATACATACATATATATGGGAGTCTGTTGAGGGGGGCCCCTACCTTCTTTTTCTTGACATGAGGCTTTGGCCTACAGTTTGCCCGTGACACATACCTACTAAGTGGTGATGTATACAATATATTGTTGCTTGTATTATCCTTGTCTCCACTCCATACAACCTTTCATTTAGATTGTGTGGCGATTACCCACTTGTACATGTACCTATCTCAAGTGTGTGTACCTGCTTTCACAGGTGTGCTTTTACAGAGCTCCCTGTGGTTTTTGTGTGTCAGATTTGGCTTTATGGTTAGACCCTTGCCTCAAGGTTTATATACTTGGTAGAGTTGAGTCCCCCTCATCTTTTAACTTTATCCCCTGAATAAAATCTTTGTTTACACTTGCCTGGTATGTCCGTGTGCTTTTTATAAGGTTGCTTTCTCTGTTGATTCAATATTACTTCATCCTTTAGCACCACTGAGTATTATTTTCATTACTTACTAACAGTTTTGTGGACACCAGTGATTTTTAGTGTTGAGCGATATTTCTGTGTGTGTTATCATATGTATATGTATATGTATGTGTGTCAGAAGGAGTGCTAGTGGACTTCATTGCCAGCAACTGCCTCTGGCCTTTAAGTAGCAGGCAGTTGCTATCCAACTTTGCTTGTGCATAATACTTGTACCATGTCCTGTCTGAGCTCTGCCTTGCCTTTGTTTTGCCTGCCGCCTGTCTCGACCTTGGAACTGAATCTGACTACCCCATGTCTGCCTCGACCTCCGAACTGGACCGAACTACCCCATGCCTACCGTCTGCCTTGGAACCGGACCTTTCTAACCCTGCATCCCAGGCCAAGGTCTTTGTATGACTCCCTACCTCTGCCCTGCAAGTCCTTATCCTGTCCTGCAGTCAGCAACATTACACGAGCCAAGTTGGATAGCAACTGCCTGCTACTTAAAGGCCAGAGGCAGTTGTTGGCAATGAGGTCCAAAGCGAGGCTTACTTCCTGTGAGGGCGGGGATATGCAGGAAGCAAGATGGCCGTAGTAGCTTCGGAGTTAATGTCACTTCCCGACAGCAGTCATCCTGGATGTACGAACAGATCCCTTATACCATAGCACTGACTGGACTATGACAGAAAGGGTCTTCTGTGACAATTAACATGACAGTATCAAGTTACCTGCCTTTTTTATTACTGTGGTATTGCTAAGCTACCAGTATATTGGCCAACCCTACTCTAAACAAGCAAATGGTTTATCCCCTGTATGAATCCTCTGGTGTTTGACAAGGCTTTTCTTTTCACTGAATTGTTTCTTACACTCTGTACATGTGAAAGGTTTCTCCCCTGTATGAATCCTCTGGTGTTTGACAAGGCTTTTCTTTTCAATGAATTGTTTATCACACTCTGTACACGTGAAAGGTTTCTCCCCTATGTGAATCTTCTGGTGTCTTTGGAGATACTCCTTCTCTGAAAAGCTTTTCCCACACTCACTACATCTGAAAGGTTTCACCCCTGTGTGAGTCCTCTGGTGCCTGCAGAAATTTCTCTGAACAAGGAATTGTTTCTCACACACCGAACATGTGTAAGGTTTCTCCCCTGTATGAATCCTCTGATGTGTGAGGAGATAGTACTTCTGTGAATAGCTTTTCCCACACTCTTTACATGTGAAAGGTTTCTCCCCTGTATGAAACATCTGGTGTTTGAGGAGGTTTCCCTTATCACCAAATTGTTTCTCACACTCGGTACATTTAAAAGGTTTAACCCCTGTGTGAATCCTCTGGTGACGGGAGAGCTTGCTCAAATACATGAATTGTTTCCCACACACCGGACATGTGTAAGATTTCTCCCCCGTGTGAATCTTCTGGTGTGAGAGAAGACCGCCCTTGTGTGAAAACCTTATTCCACACTCTCTGCATGTGTAAGGTTTCTCCCCGGTGTGAAACTTCTGGTGCGAGAGGAGATGGTCCTTCCGTGAAAAGTTTTTTCCACACTCACTACATCTGAAAGGTTTCACCCCTGTGTGAATCCACTGGTGCTTGGAGAGGCGGCTCTGATCAATGAATTGTTTCTCACACACCGAACATGTGTAAGGTTTCTCCCCTGTGTGAATCC